>NW_006921737.1:4270145-4284253 GCF_000298275.1 Orycteropus afer afer | reverse complement strand
AGTATAGCAGGGATTGTGGGGCTGGCGCGGGATCGGGCAGTGTTTCGTTCTGCTGTGCTTGTGGTCGCTATGAGTCGGAAACGACTTGACGGCACTTAACAACAACAACAACAAGTGTTGCTTAGCTGGTTTAGGTAGACTAAGATATCTTGATTGCTGAGGTATTCTAATGATTTTTTTCAGAAACCAAAGATAAGGTCAAGTAGAGATTTTTGTCCTATTTGCATAGTCATTGAACATAGTCACATCAAAAAAGGCCACAATGAAACCTGCTCTGACCACATGTAATGCATGCTAATTCAAAGCCAGTGGGGAAATACAATCTGTCTATAAGGTTGGGAAAAGGGGTGCATCAAAATGGCACCTATAGGCTTCTACAGCTGAACCTGCCCAAGAGTTGTTCTCAGTCAGATCCTAAATAATAGAATGGAGTTTGAACCATCCAGAGACTTATGCCGGACCTTAAATGATATGACTCCAGGTTTTTTCTATGTATCAATCTCTTATTTGCATTTAAAAAGAGAAGGGCACTCTGTTTTGAGTGTTTTAATCTCTTTATTGGCAATAGCACATTTTCAACATATCTACGTACAATTAGCTCAAGAAAATTTGAAGTTAAGTAAGTAATAACTAAATTGTATTTAATAATTGCTTTCTTTAGGTTGTTTTGTTTGCTTTTAAAGTTGACCTGGTTCTATACACAAATGCTAATATGTATAGATGACTGGACCCCTACAGCTTTTAGTCAGTCAAGAGTCATCGCTTATTACATCTTCCATTTATTTATATTTGGTTCCAGCATCAACTATAAATAACCCTCAGGTTTTAACTCCTCAGTTGTCTTCAAGTACTGGAAATGAAACAGTCTGTTCTTAGTTTTAAGCATCTTTCTGTAATACTAGTTGCCATGCACAGAAACCAAACCCTATCATCCTGACAGCTGAATTGTATAGTATAAATAGATTTGATGCCACATGGAAACCACTCCTTGCTCAAACCAGAAGAAAGAGGCCAGAAATGGCTTCTGAATCTGTCATTAGGAAAGCTACATTGTTACTGACAGATTTGAACTGGTCTTGAACCTAGCCATAAGTTAGTATACCCATTCCAGAAACAAGTTTTCTTTTTCAGAATTTTGAATTTCTGAGGTTATACTAGTATTTCCTCCTTGCTATCTAGGATAATTTAACCCAGGCCAATTAATCTTTTTGCTAAGCAACATTTAAAAGCAAGTAATTCACTCTGTAAGTGATAGTGTGTTGCTTGGAATATTAATAAACATCTTAGAAAATTGCGTTATATTATCTTCCCTAGGAAATTAAAATCAATTTATTCATTTATTTAGTGTATGCTATATTTAAACCCTGATGCACCCTATTCCTGAATTTAACCCAGGAAGTTTCCCCTTGTCTACTTGAATGATTGCCTCTTGGTGTATGTACAGGTTGCACATGAGTATAATTAAGTGCTCTGGAATTCCTGTTCTTCCCAATGTTAACCATAATTTGTTATGATCCTTGTAGTCAAATGACTTTGCATAGTCAAAAAAACACAAGTACATATTTTTTGGTACTCTGTTTTAGTCAATATCCATCTGACTTCAGCAATGATATATCTCATTTCACATCCTCTTCCAAATCTACCTTGAATTTCTGTCAGTTCTCTGTCTATGCAATACTGAAATTGTTTTCTGAATTATCTAAAGCAAAATTTTACTTTTGTATGACTTTTAATATTTGGCTTCATTATTTCTGCATTCTGTTGAATTATCTTTCTTTGGAATGGGAGAAATATGGATCTCTTCAAGTTGGTTAGCCAGGTAACTGTCATCCAAATTTCTTGTCATAGATGAGTGAGTACTTCCAGTCTTGCATACATTTATTGAAACATATCAATTTGTATTCTGTCTATTCCTGGAGACTTATTTTTCTATAATGTCTTTAGTGCAGTTTGGACTTCTTCCTTTGATACCATCGACTCTTGACCATATGTTACCTTCTGAAATGGTCAAATGTTGACTAATTCTTTTTGGTACAGTGACTGTGTATCCTTTCCATCTTCTTTTGATGCTTCTGTGTCATTCAATGTTTTGCCCATAAAATCCTTCAATGTTGCAACTTAAGTCTTGGTATAGTCATTAATATAGAACAAGGAGATACTGCATATTTTAAAATCAAGAAAGATGCATGTCAGGGTTGTATTCTTTCAACAAGCTTGTTCAATATGCATACTGAGGAAATAATCCAAGAAGCTGGGCTATATGAAAAAGAACCAGGGATCAGGATCAGAGAAAGACTCATTAACAACCTGTGATATACATATAATAGAATCTTGGTTGCTGAAAGTGAAGTGGACTTGAACCACTTACTGATGAAGATCAAAGACCACAACCTTCAGTATGGATTACACATCAACAGAAAGAAAACAAAAATACAATTGGACCAATAAGCAACATCATGATAAATGGAGAAAATATGTTGTCAAAAATTTCATTTTATTTGGATCCACTCTCAATGTCCATGGAAACAGCAGTCAAGAAATAAAACATAGTGTATTGTGTAAATATGCTGCAAAATACCTCTTTAAAGTGTTAAAAAGGACAGATGTCATCTTGAGCACTAAGATGTGCCTTACCCAAGCCATGGTATTTTCAATAATCTCATATCTATGTGATTCTGAATAATGAATAAGTAATACCAAAGAAGAGTTGATGCACTTGAATCATGATGTTGGTGAAGTACATTAACTATATTAATGCCAAAAGAATGAACAAATGTGTCTTGGAAGAAGTTCAGGCAGAATGCTCCTTACAAAGAAGATGAGACTTCTCATCTATTTTGGACATGTTATCAGGAGGGACCAATGCCTGGAGAAGGGTATTATGTTTCATAATGTAGAAGGTCAGCAAGAAAGAGAAAGACCCTCAACAAGATGGGTTGATACAATGACTGAAACAGTTGGCTGAAACTTAGCAACAATTATGAGGATAGTGTAGGACTGAGGAGTGTTTTCTTCTGTTGTATGTGGGGTCACTAGGAGTTGAAACTGACTTGACAGCACCTAGCAACAACATATATAGAATACTGCACTAAACATTGGGATGCATTGCAATTGTGATGTTGGCAAAGAGTATTGAATATACCATGGACTGGCAAAAGAAAGAACAATTCAGTCTTAGAAGAAATACAGTAAGAATGTTTCTTCAAAGTAAGGATAGTGAGACTTACACTATATATGTCATCAGGAAAGACCAGTTATTGGAAAAACATGTTTAGTAAGTAGAATGTTGGCAAAAAGCAGTGATAACCTCAATAAAATAGATTGACAGTATAGCCATGACAATAGACTCAAACTTACCAAAGATCATGAAGACGGTGCAGTATCAGACAATATTTTGTTCTGTTATAGATACAGACATCATATGCCAGAGATAACTTGATGGCAAGTAACAGCAACAATAAAAACATTGCCTCTCCAGGGTTTTGAATATTATTGGGGAGATAAAAGAACTGACCAAATGATTCTAACTCAAGGCACTATATGATGATAATCTTGATACACTATGAACTTCATAATAAGACCAGAAAATATTAGGGGGAAAAAAAAAACTTTTGAAGTGAAATAGCTAGGCATTGAGGAATGGTAGCAAGGTGATAAGTAGAACCAGTAGAAAAGGACACTTCCAGAAGACTGGATGGATAAAACAGTTGGCAAAATTGGGCAGTCATTTCAGAGGACAGAAATTGCAACTATCTGCTCTGAGCAAAATTGAGGAGGGAGTAAGAGGGAAGATCACATTACATAGGATTGGAATGATAACCAAAAGAGTTTGAACTTCATTTGGTAGACATCGAGGAACCACCGAATGCTTTTGACCACGAAAGTGCCATGATGAGAGATATAATTCAGAAAATATTCTGGCATCTATAAGGAAGATGGCTGGAAGGAGAATTTGGAGGTAGTAAACTTATAGTCTACGGTAAAAGCCTGAATAAAAGCAGAGATTATAGACTATGGTACTGAAAGCAGAAGACTTATATGGGAGACATTAGGTAATGAAAAACTATATTTCAATCCTGCGAACCTAGGTACCCGGGTGATTATGTCACCATTACCAGAAATAAAGAAGTGAACAAAATTTGGATTTCAAAACAAAAGATAATAGGAGAAGAATTGCTGAGGGTAGGTCCTGAGGCCCAATTAATTTAACTTTCAACAAATCATTAGGTTACACAATGTTGTTGTTGTTGTTATGTGCTGTTGATTTCACAACCAACTCATAGAAATCCCTCCTTGGGTTTCTGAGGCGGTATCACTATGGAAATAGATTGCCCAACCTTCTTTCCGAGGAGTGGCTAGTGGGTTTGAACTGCCAGCCTTCTGGTTAGCAGTCAAGCACCTTAGGGACTACACTACATATGTGTACACACACACACAAAAAAAACCTCACTGCCATCAAGTCAGTTCCAACTCATAGCAACCTCTCCTTGGGTTTCCAAGGCAGTATCACTACTGAAGTAAATTATGAAGTCCTCCTTCCGAGAAGTTGCTGGAGGGTGTGAGCTGCCAGGCTTCTGGTTAGCAGTCAAATGCCTTAGATACTATGCCACTAGAGCTTATATATATATATATATATATATATATATATATATATATATCCAGCTTCCACATTTACAATCAGTGATGACAATGAATTGCAACATATATCATTGTATATATCCAATGCCACCAAAGTTCTCTCATTTATATGAACCCAATAGCTATCATTTCTCAAGCTTCTAGTTCATAGGATATCCAGAGGAAACTCCTCTGACCCCTCTTTGGAACTGATCTCCCCATTACAAAGTTTTGATCCTGATTAATGTCAGATCCTCCACAAGTGGGAGCATTGCATGTTTGTGTATCATAGACAATGACAGGAAAAGCAATGAGTTGAAAAATTAGAAGTGATTTGCATTTCTCACTCTGATAGACCAGCCACTGTTTTTGTAGAAGGGTATTCCCCATACATCTTCACAGTCCAAGTGAGATAACGGTAGAGAAGAATGAGTAGATATTTTCAAGGATCTAGGAATGTATTTTTATCTTCTGTTCTGATTCACATCTGTGTTTACTTTGATATGAAAGAGATGAGTTCTTTCCCATTATCGTAGTAAAAGTGATGCTCCTAGAAGGTAAGACGGCTGATCCAGGCTCTGAATACTCAATGCATGTCACTGTGCCCCTCTGTGGGTATTCATACCACTGTCTGATGAGCATTGGTAAGATTTTTTTCTTTTCCCAGAAGCAAGTAGTGTGGAAAAAGCAGCACTTACATCTTCTAAACTCATCCTAAGGATTAATGGGAATTGAAAAGCCAGCTGGACCTCCAAATGCTAGACCTGTAAAAGGAACTGAAGCATGTAGATGTTCAACATGATCATTTCTTCCCCACCTTCTGGCAGAGGGAAATGCCAAAGCCTTTGGAGACTGAACAGTCAGTCTTGAAATGATCCAAGCCTAGCTACTTGGAACAAGGGATTCAAACTTCCTCTAACTCCATTACTATTTTCTCCCACCCAAATATGAAAAATAGACCCATTTATTATATATTATCTTTCCATTGGTATTTCACCTGCTGCCAGCAAAGCTAAGCCCGGCTGAGTTTCCCCAGTGGTTGGCCCAGAGGCAGATGATCCAGCAAAGCAGAATCACACCCAGAGAAGCAGATGGGTGACCTTTTTTCTCACTTGCTTTTCAGACTATAGGACAGATAGCCAAACTCGCTGGGTGAGTTAGGCTCTTCATGTCTATAAACTAAAATATATATTTTTCAATGACTGGTCTGTTTCTCAAAAACATCCATCATACATTTGTCTAACACCATCTTCCCAAGCTTTATGCCAAAGAAGCCAGTTTTCTGAAATCACTAACATGGTGTCCCCTCCCTCCTATCCCACCTCCTTCAAAATAACATGGTGTGGATTTTTCCATTGATTTTTTTTTCCTCCTCCTATCCAACCATGTGTTTGAAATATGCTTAAGATATTGTCACATTTCACATTTTAAATATCATGAGAACAGGCTGATTCTATGATTATTTTAAGTGCCCTCATTATGAAACATATGGCCAGAGGGGTGGGGATAAGGATATGGGGAAAGAAATATGGCAAATGTAATATTTTCCCAATGGGGGAAACATGACCTGCAAGATGCAAGAATCTGTGTACACCACCAAGGAAATACCATCTGTTTCCATTCAAATTATCATCTTGAAATTATGACTTTTTTTTTTTTTTTTCCATATGCCATAATGTATAGGATTCAAGGGCCAAAACACATCACAGTGTTTGCAACCAACTAGTCCAGTTTTTGTCAAAGCTGTGGAAGTTAAAAAAAAAAAAAAAAAGGAAAACAATGGCCATGCTATGCTTATATTCTCAATTTTACTTCTTTTTAAAAGAGAAGTATTATTAGTTTATTCTTGCATTCATTCAGTAGTTGGTTAATATACTTGATGAACCACCCACAGAGTGTGGAGTTGGGAGATACAGATGTGAAAGTGTCTCTATCTTCCAGTTAATCAGAGACTACAATGAGTGAGACGACTGGTAAAATATGAAATGATAAGCCTAGTTATAGAAGTTAGTAGATATATGAGGTTGTTGCAAGTGGCCATCAAGTCTGAACTCGAGTCATGGTGACTCAAAGCACAACAGAATGAAACTTTGTGTGGTCCTGTATAACACCATGATTGGTTTTGGGTTGCACTGTTACAATCCATAAGGTTTTTATTGCCTGGTTTTTGGATTTAGGTCACCAGGCCTTTCTTCTTAGTCTATTTTAGTCTAGAAGCTTTGCTAAAACTATCTAATAGCAACATGCAAGCCTCCACTGGCTGATGGATGGTGGTTGTGCAGGAGGTGAACTGGCCAGGAATGGAACCAAGTCTTCCTTACAAAAGATGAGAAGTCTATCACTGAACCAGCAGTACCTCCATAGAGGTGAAATAGGAGTGTCCAAATTTGGGTGAGGGGATGACATTGGTTAGTAATAGGGAAATCTTAAAAGATCTTCTGACTGATTTTTAAATTAAGTCAAATTTATCCATGCCAAGTGACTGTTGAAGCTCCAAGATCTGGAATCAGAGTATGCAAAGATACACAAGTGCCATTGAGCACTGGCTTCAGAGTTCATAATGGCCAGAATGCAGAGTGGCAGAAATGCAAGAGATAGAGCTACAGAATGGTTGGGGCAACTTTAAGAGCCTAATTCATTTAAGTCTGACAAATATTTGAACAGCAAATCGTAAAAGATCAGCTTTGCTTAGAACAATATCTTAATGAACACTTAATATAGAAACAATGGAAGATTTTGTGTTAGATGTGACAATAGTCTTGGTATAGTAGACAACGCTACTCTAAGTAAAATGCAGAGAATAATAATGTTTATTTCCTTGAAGAAGTCATGGAAAAAGGAGAGGAAAAGAAGAGAGAAAGGGATTAGTGGATGGTAGGAACAGGGGACTTTACAGTAAAAGAGCCCATAGCTCCAGGTGTCAGAGTGAACAGAAAAGACTACTGGAGAAAAAAAAAAAAAAAACCTAACTCACTGCCATTGAGTAAAATACAACACATAGTGTCCCCTCCTTGGGTTTCTGAGGCATAGTGTCTAAGGCACTTGACTGCTAACCAGAAGGCTGGTTGTTCAAACCCACCAGCCACTCCTCGGAAGGAAGGTGGGGCAATCTACTTCCGTAGTGATACTGCCTTGGCAACCCAAGAGGGGTCGCTATGAGTTGGGGCTGACTCAACAGCACATAATGACAACAACAACAACACTATGGAAGTAGATTGCCCAACATTCCTTCTGAGGAGTGGCTGGTGGGTAAAGAAAAAAAGACTGTCTAAATTTTGCTTGCTTTACCATGGGCAAGGATTTTTATTTTTATTTTTTCCCCCCCTGCACAGCCATTAAGCCTCCCCAGACTCAATGGCACATAACAACAACAACAACAAACTCTCCTCTCAGCTCTTTCATATATCACACTTTGGTAATGTTGTGTATATTTATGGTGAGTTAGATCTTCATGGAGAGATACTAGCAATGGAGTTTTTATTTGATTTTGTTTTTCTAAAAACAAGGATTTAACTGAAGAGATCACAATCAAGACCAAACATAAGCTTTACAAATAGGTAAAAAAGCCATGGCATAGATGGGCTGGCTTTGGATTTACACAGGGTTAACTATTTGGGTTTCAAGCCAATTTCACCAGATTTTTTAGGTATAAGGAGATACAGTAGTTCACATTTTGGTTGATCAACAAAGACTTAACTGAAATAACCATAACTAGGAATAAACACAGGGAGCTTTGGTGGCATAGAGCCTAAGACATTTGACTGCTAAGCAGAAGGTTGGCAGTTCAAAGACACCAGTGCTGCTCTGTGGAAAGAAGATGGAGCAAGCTGCTTCCATAAAGATTCACTGCCTCAGAAACCCAACAAAGGTCATTATGAGTCAGAATCAATTCTATGGCAGTGAGTTTGAATTTGAGGAATAAACAAATGAAGAGGATCAGGTCCCTCTACTACAAAATTTAGAGTCAAGTTGGGGGGACAGTCACATATGTGAAAGAATACTGAGGAAACTTCCAACCAATTAGCAGCATCCATCCTTAGCAAGGCCACTTGATGATTCTCTCTCTGACATCCTGACCTCTATCTGGATAACATAACAAAAGGTACTAATGCTTAGACTTTGGACAAAAATCATTGCTAGCTAAAATATAACCAACAGATGAAAATTTTCCATAATTCTGGAGTACTTTTTCCAAGGGAGTATGTATCCCTTGGAATCATCAGCCCTCTGCTTTGTGCCCCAGAATTTGATCGAAATAGCAATTCCCTTGTATTTGTAGAATACTTTAAAAATATTTGTTGAATTAATGAATACATGTATGAATTTCTGTGGATTGATGAATAGCAGATTTTCCACAAACACCCCAGACATATTTCTCAATAGTACATACATTTTTAGCAGATTCAGAAATCTGAGTAATTTCTAACACTGCTGCTCTGCTAAGGCGTATGATCAGAAAGCATCACCAATAAAATTGACATTTAATGAATTCATCAGAATTTTTATTTTCCCAGTGCTTGGTTTAGAAACTTCACGATTTTTTATTTCATCTCTCCTCACTATACCGCTGGGGGATGAGAGAGAACATTGAGGCCTAGTGATAATCGTCTCTGAAATTCATGCCCAGAGGCTACTTATTTAATCTCTCCCCAGGACCTCTAGTGCCTCACTGGATAGAGAGTGAGCTGATATGAGTTATGTGACTGTTCTGCATTGGTTTATTCTGTGACATGACCTTAGGTAAGTCATTTCACTAATTTATGCAGTCCCTGAGACATAGGTGATTCAGTGCTGGAATTCTCCCCTTCTGTGCCAGAAACTTAGGTTCCATTTTCAGGTAATGCATTTTATGTGTAGCCCCCACCCCATCTGTGAGTAGAATTTGCTTTTTGCTGTGGTCCAGAATAGTTTTCAGAGGAGCTTTCAGATTAATACTGACTAGGAAAAAAGACTGGTGATCAATTTCTGAAAAGTAGCCAATGACATTCCTATGAATCACAATGGTCTGATTCACAATTGATGGAATGGAACAGGACTAGAGAGTGTTTCTTTTTTTAAATTTTTCCATTGTGCATAGAGTCACCATGAGTTGGGGTTGACCTGAAGGCAGCTAACAACAATAACAATACAGTCCCTCTCTACTCTTCTACCCTTACAACCCTTTTTCTCATATATCTGGTACTAGTTGACATATATATTCAGACAGAGCCTGGATCATAGGACTAATATTCATTCCATGCAAAAGGAGTTAAAAATTTAGTAGCCAGGACCTCTTTCATTAATTTAACTCAATAGTGCTTTATTCAAAAATATTTTTGAGTTCCTGCTAACAACAATAAGAAGCTATTTGTCTGGTATTATTCTAGGTTTGGAAGTAGAGTGGTAACCAAGATAAGAGTCCTGCACTTGACATTCATTCTGGTGCCTGGTAATGTGCTAGCATGTAAGCTTGCCAGGTGAGAGACAGTGTGGGGTAGTGAGGACAACATGGACTTTTGATTGTACTCTGAGGTTCTAAGTCTGTTTGTACCAAAGAGAAATTACTTTACATCTCCAAGTTTTCATCTGTGCAGTGAGTATTCTGACCTACCAGGCAACATACAAAATAATATAGTCAGACTGCCTGGTCAATGACTACTATAAAATAGTTATGTTGCTGTTGTTAGTTGTAGAACTGTTCCATAGGCTTTTCAAGGCTGTGACCCTTTGGAAGCAGATCATTAGATCTGTCTTCTGAGGTGACTCTCAGTGTGTTTGAACCACCAAACTTGGTTAGTAGGCAAGTACTTAGCAATTTACGCCACCTGCAGACAGATAGCGACCCCTCCTTAGGTTTCTGCAGCGGTATCACTGCGGGAGTAGATTGCTCAACCTTCCTTCTGAGAAGTGGCTGGTGGGTTTGATCTGCCAGCCTTCTGGTTAGCAGTCAAATACCTTAGGCACTACACCATCAGAGCTCCTCAGTTAGAGTTAGTGAGTACACACTCCTAAAATAGGTATGTTGTTGTTGTCATGTGCCATTGAGTCAGATCCGACTCACAGAGACCTCTCCTTGGGTTTCTGAGGCAACATCACTAGGAAGTAGATTGCCCAACCTTCCTTCCAAGGAGTGGCTGGTGGGTTTGAACCACCAGCCTTCTGGTTAGCAGTCAAGTGCCTTAGGCACTATGCTACCAGAGCTCCTCAAAATAAGTATACACGATAGCAATTTAATCTCAGTGTCTCCTTTCTTAAATGCTATAAGGACCCTTACTTTCAAGTCCATTTATTTCCTTTGACTGGCGGTCTTTTTATCTGTTTTCTAGACTAATAGTACCCTGATTTCTATAACTTACTCTTGCCCCCATTCCATACATTCTATATTTAGCATGCAGAAAGAAATTTTGAAAACATGAACTTTATCATGCTACCCTTTTGATGAAAACCCTTCGATAGTTTACCATTTCCTAGGGAAAAAATAAAATAATAATTTCTCACCATTGCCTACAAAGTGCTTTATGATTTGCTCCTGCCTGTCCCTTTTACAAAGCCCTAGTGGTGCAATCGTTAAGTGCTTGGCTGTTATCCAAAAGGTTGGTGTTTTGAACCTTCAAGTTCTCCATGGGAGCATGAAGATTACAGCCTTGGAAACCCTATGAGACAGTTGTATTTTGTCCTAAAGGGTCGTTATGATGGCAACAGGTTTGGTTTTGGTTTTGGCCCTTCTTACCACATATACTTCCTTTACATCTTTTGCACATGTTGCTTCCAGTCCTCCTGTTTTTTTTTTGTTTTTTTTTTTGTCCCTCAAAATGCCAAGCTCATTTCTACATTACAGTCTGTGCATTCTTTGCCACCTTCCAGGAATACTATTCCACATGGATCTTTGTCTATTTGGTTCTTAATAAAAACACCACCCATTCACAGAGGCATTCACTAACCACACAATCTAAGACAGGCCTCTTCCAGTCACAATAAGCCTTGTTTGCTTTCTTCAATAAATTCTTTGTTACTACAAATTTACTTACTTAATTTCTGCCTCTCCAGTAAAAAATGAAAACTATAAAAATGTAAACAGCTGGAACTTGTTTGTCTTGTTTACTGCTGGATTCCTACCATCTAGAACAGTACACAGGTACACAGGACCAAATCAGAAAGTACAATGTACATGGTACATAGTTCAAAGAACATAGTAGGACCTCAACAAATATCTGTTGGATTACTGCATAAAGGATGCCTCTAATTTTGAATATTTTGCCCCAGCTGCTGGAGAAGACTTTTTACCAATTTTTCTAAATTTAGCATACACTTAGCTTTAGGTCTCCTGAAAGAGACACCATTAAGCTACTTAAAAAGAATAGACAGCTACAACAATCTCCAAGAAACACCCATAAGCAAGTGCACTCTCCTCATTAAAAGGGTCCCCTTTGGACCTTGCCATGGGTAACTGTTTCATAAGGGCATGTGGGTGGATGGCCTGATTATATAGACCATTCTCTGTAAGCAAGTTTCTAAAAAGGCACACAAGATGTTCAGCCATAATTGCAGATTGCCATTCACCCTCCTTCTCCACCTCCTCCCCACCCTCTCTCCTAGGCACTTTTGTGGAGGTGTGAGAGCTGTCATCCTTCCCCATCGTGTTGCTTCCTTTGCCTCCCCTTCATTGCCCTCCACCCATCACCAGCATAATTACCATCTTACTAATAAGTCAAATGAGTGGGTACAGCAAAGTGGGCAGCTCCATTTGGCCGCCTTACTGAGCGTTGGCATGAAGAGAATGGGAAATATGGATAATAGTGCTGCTGCTGCTGCCCCTGGTGCTTCAAGGGAAGTCTGCTAATGGGTTTTCTTTTCAGTGACAGTTACTTACAGGAATAGCACAGAATACCAGCTGGTAAGAGACAGAGCTACGGCCCTATTTCTCTCCCCAAGCTGTGACTCTTGTAATATAGTAACACCCCCACCCCCAACACAACAGAATGAATCAAGATCCTTCTAGTGCTGAGAAGAAGTCAACTTCCCCAATGCTGCTTTCATTCTCCAGCCTGAAGTCCATTGTTTTCAGACATCTTTCTGAGTGACTATTTTTCCATCCAACAGTCCCTGGTTCATGTAAATGGTTAAGTGCTTGACTTCTAACCAAAAGGTTGGTGGTTCAAACCCATCCAAATGTGCCTCAGATGAAATGACTCATAATCTGATTCCAAAGGTTAAAGCCTTTGAAAACCCTATGGAGCACTTCTACTCTGCACATGTGAGGTCTCAAGATATGAGTTGGAGTCAACTTCACAGCAATGAGTTTGACTCGGTTGTTCTTCCATACATCCATGTTGCACTGCAATCCCGACTGTTAGATGAGGTTATCATTCAGCAACTCCTGCTTTTTGTATTGTTATGTCCCATTGAATTGATTTTGACTCATAGCAACACCATAAGTCAGAGTAGAACTACCACATAGAATTTCCTAGGCTGTAATCTCCAGGTTTTTCTCCCATGGAGCCTCTGGGTAGGTTAAACCACCAACCTTTAGGTTAGCAGCCATGTCTTTTCAGGGCTCCTGAACTCCTGTCTGGCAAACCACAGTTCCAGGCAGAATGAAGGATTCTGGATAGAAAGGAGGCCGGGAAGCCAAGCAGCAAGGCAACTCCTGCAGACCACAAGATTCTAAAGAATGGGAAACATTCACTAATTTATGCAATTTTACAACACATTAGCATGAAAAATTCAGCAACTGAACAATGAGTATCAAGTGCTTAAAATGCAATACAGGGGCTAGTGGTTTAGTATTTTTTTTCATTTCATTTAAAACCCAGTGAATTGTGGGCTGTGGTAAAGAAAAGGAAAGGGCAGGGCAAGAATGGAGAGGGTGTGACTTTACTCCTGCCGAATACAGGTGGACATCCAATGAAATCATTGTGGCAGAAAACACCAGCTTTCTGGGCACCAAGTCCATTTTAATATAATAGTGTGCTTTCTGTCTTTTTCTTCCTTTTTTTTTTTTTTTTTTCATTCCCACAATCAAGTTCTACTCAATGCTTCCACAGGGGTGTGGCAGGAACATGGCAAACCTTGGCTCACCTCCCAAATTACTCCCAAGTGTACTTTTAAATATGCTTATGCTCCAGGTTATTAATCATCAGGAAGGCAGCAGAGGTACAGGCCACACAAATATGAAAAGAGTAGATGAAAATTATTGGAGAACCACATCAGAACCTGTCAACTTGCCATAGCCTCCTTTCTGCCCTAGGACCACCAAGGACTACATAAACTCTGTCCTTGCTTCAAATGTGGAAAACAGGGCACTTTAAATACAGTCAAGCCTCATTGATTTGAAATGAAGGGATGATTGTCACTTCCAATGAACAGAAAGCCCGAAATCAGAATATCCTTAAAAAATTTACAGGTGTTTCATTAAAGTGTACAGAGTAACATATAACTATAGATAATGGAGCTCCGGTAGCATAGTGCCTAAGGCACTTGACTGCTAACCAGAAGGCTGGCGGTTCAAACCC
>NW_006921737.1:4268224-4270045 GCF_000298275.1 Orycteropus afer afer | reverse complement strand
ACCAGCCACTCCTCGGAAGGAAGGTTGGGCATTCCTACTTCCGTAGTGATACTGCCTCGGAAACCCAAGGAGGGGTCGCTATGAGTCGGGGCCAACTCGATGGCAAATATCAACAACAACAACAACATGGCTTTTCTATTTTCATATGTGTGTATATATGTATATGTATATTTGTCAAATATGCTTTCATAAAAGTTATCATTAGTTCAATGACTGATAGATGCCAGGGGGCTATTTGTATTTTTGATCATTATTACACTCTGCAGAATAAATAATTTTAGGCTCACTTTATAGATAAGGAAAGGAGCTCTGGTGGCACAGTGCCCAAGGTATTTGACTGCTAACCAGACATTCAGTGTTTCAAACCCACCAGCTGCTCTGCAGGATGAAAGCGATAAAGATTTACAGCCTTGGAAACCCAATGGGGATCACGATGAGTCAGAATTGACTCGATGGCAATATATATATATATATATATATGTATTTCTAATTTTGTAGATAGAAAAGTCAACTTTCAGGGAGGCTAAATTCTTTGTTTTAGGTCACAAAGCATGTCACACAAATCAGTAACATGTAAGCAATACTGTGTTACCCTGTTCCTTTACCCTCTTAATAGAATTCCTAGGGTTGTACATCAAAGCTATGCTGATCTAAGTCTGATATATCTGGATTTTATCAGGTATTTAATTTGTATTTCTATGAAACATAAAATATGTTGGCTCAAATGTTAATTGAGTTCAGAGGATTTGTTCCTGATTGAACTGTATGTGGTAGTTGCCCCCACTCTTCACAACTACTAATAAATTTCAAGTGCAGGTCCAAACACACCTTCATCTCTAAGAAGGACAGGAGATATATTCATCCATCTCATGTGGCAGTAATTAGATTAGCATCATGTCACCCTCTAGACTCAGGCCAGTGTGCCAGAGATTGATCCTGAGTATTGTGTATCCTCTTCAGCATTCCTCATGAAGCTCATTCACACCTTTTTCTTGGTAATCTTTCTGTAGTTTTGAACTGCTCTCCATAGATAATTGAAATTCTTCACTAAATCAAATTTGCTGAATTAAATCCTTATAATTATCTAATTTTCATTCCACCAAAAACTAAGGCTTGACCCCTATTTTTTTTTAACTGGAGTCCCTGGGTAGTGCAAAATGGTTAACACGCTTAGCTACTATCCAAAAGTTTGGAGGTTTGAGTCTACCCAGAAGTGTCTCAGAAAATTCACTAGTGATGGCAACTGGTGAGCTACTATGAGATGATCCCCTACTACATAAACAGATCCATGACATAGCTCTGCTTGACTCTGGTATTATTGACAACTCCAAGGAATTTATCCTTTGTCATCACTGCTGTCCAGTCTCAAGATGCCTCTTACCCAAGTCTAGGAATATGCTGAGACCCAAAGACTGATAATTAATAGATAGGTTTTACATTCAAAGAATGTCACTATGGAATTATTGCTTAGGCCTAGACCTAATCAACATTTTTGTTCTTGACTTGGGTGAGGATACATATGGCTAAGTCAACCTGTGCATGACAGAGAGCTGGGAAGGAGAGCTAAAAAGCGATTAAAAAAAAAAAAATGTTCTAAAAACTGTAACAGTGGGCTGAATATAACATGATGAAATTTAACAGGCATAAATGTAAATTAAAAAATAAAAGCCACCAAGAGTTGCATACAAGACAAATTGGAGGAATTATCAATAACATATGTGAAAAAAGATGCAGAGGTTTTATTTTTATTTATTTATTTATTTATTTATTATTTTATTTTGATTTGGGTGAAGATTTACAGAGTAAATTCACTTTTCATAC
>NW_006921737.1:4241752-4261092 GCF_000298275.1 Orycteropus afer afer | reverse complement strand
TTCAAGGCTCAGGGGTCCACAATTATCTTCTGTGTCTGTGTTAATTGGTTTCCCTTTTCTTTGTTGAAGAGGGTCTGTGCAATCCTTCTGCCTAGTCCGCCATTTTGCCGGAACTCCGATGCAGAGGTTTTAATTGACTTGAAGCTCAATATGAGTCAACTGTGTGATGGAGTTGCTAAAATACTAACACAATCTTAGGCAGCAAGATCAGAAATAGAATAAACTTTTCAGAACAAGAAACAATCATCCTAGTCCATTCTGAGCCAATGAAACCACACCTGATGTGTTGGGTTGAGTTTCTGGGTAACACTCAGGTAGTGGTGGGACAAAGAACTGTACTTTATGAAAGTGATTGAAGGAATTTGAGGTGAGTGTGAAAAAAGATATGATGAGTGTCTTAAAATATCCAAAACCTGTTTCATAGAAGCAGAATCAGAGTTCTTCTATGTGACTGCATACCTGGGAAATGAAAAGGAGTCCAGTATCAAAATAAAGGAGAAATTTTTAGAAGTTAGAATGTTCTTAAATGTAGTGAGCTGTATTGGGAAAAATGAATTGTCTTTCAACAAAGTGGATTAAGGAGATATTAGATGAATACCCATAGGATTTTTACAGGTGATTCATGCCTTCAAAGAATCAGAATTGGAGAAGGTGAACTGTAAGCATAGGCATGAGTGCTTAAACACCATACCTCATACAACTAACACTTTGTTGGACACTCTCAAATCATTTGTTATCTTTTTTGGACATTATTTCTTGTTTTTCCCATTAAAGTGAGGGTACCTTGAAGCCAGGAGTCATGTCATTATTAGGTGTTTCTTCCAATTTCTTCTTGTTTCTTTCTAATGTGGCACAGAGATGAACCCGTAGGAAATATGTACTGCTTGATATTGCTGTTATTGTTGTTAGTTGCCATTGAATCAGCTCTGACTGGTGGTGACCTTATGTGTAACAGAGTGAAATATTGTCTGGCCTTGGGTCATCTTTATACTAATTGATATAGTACAGTCAATTGTTGCAGCTCTTGTGTCATTCCATTTCCTCTCATATGATTGATTGTTGTTGTTAGATACTGTCACACTGGCTTCTACTCATAATGCCCATGTGCAACAGAATGAAACACTGTCTGCTCTTGAACCATCTTCACAATATTTGCTATGCTTGAGCCCACTGTCACAGCCACTCTGTCAATTATCTCATTGATGGTCTTCTCCTTTTTTGCTGAGCCTCTACTTTACCAAGCATGATATCCTTATCCAGGGACTGGTCCCTTTTGGAGATATGATCTAAGCATGTGAGTCAAAGTGCAGCATTCAAGCTGTACTTCTCCCAAGACAGATTTGTTAGTTCTTCTGGAAGTGCATTGTATTTTCAGTATTCTTCACCAATATCACAATTCAAATGCAGCAATTCTTCTTTGATCTTCCTTATTCATTGTCCAACTTTCACATGCATATGAGGCTCTTGAAAACTATCATGACTTGGGTCAGGCACACCTTAGACTTGGTGTCAGAAATAAAGTGCAACATATACTATTGATAACCTAGGCATTAGTGAGGAGCTCTGGTGGCATAGTGCCTAAGGCATTTGACTGCTAACCAGAAAGCTGGTGGTTCAAACCCACCAGCCACTCATCGAAAGGAAGGTTAGACATTCTACTTCCTTAGTGATACTGCCTTGGAAACCCAAGAAGGGGTGGCTGTAAGTTGGATCCGACTCAACAGCAGTGTATGCATGTGTGTGTGCATAGATATTAGTGAGCTGAAATGGGTTGGTATTGACAGTTTTGAATAAGACAATCATATGGCCTACTATGCCAGGAATGGCAAATTGAAGAGGAATGGCCACACATTCATCATCAAAAAGAACATTTCAAGATTTATCTTGAATGAAGTACAATGCTGTCAGTGACAGAAAAATATACATACACCTACAAGAAAGACCAGTTAAAACTACTATTATTCAATTTTATGCACCAAACACTAAAGACAAGCATGGAGAAATTGAAGATTTTTACTAACTTCTACAGTCTGAAATTGATCCAACATGGAATCACATACATTGATAACTATTGGTGACTCAAATGCAAAATTTGGAAACAAAGAAGTGTTACTAGTTAGAAAATATTGCATTGGTGATAGAAATTATGTCAGAGATCACATGATAGAATTCTGCAAGACCAATGACTTATTCATTGCAAATACCTTTTTTTCAACAACATAAGCAGCAATTATACATGTGGACCTCACCAGATGGAATACATAGGAATCAAATGAACTGCATCTGTGAAGAGATGATGGAGAAGTTCAATATCATCCATCAGAACAAGGTTAGGAGCTGACTGTGGAACAGATCATTAATCACTCATACGCAAGTTCAAGTTGAAGCTGAAAGAAAGTTTAAACAAGTCCATGAGAGCCAAGATGACCTTGATTGCATCCCATTTGAATTTAGAGACCACCTGAAGACTTGAGGCATTGAATACTAATGACCAAAGACCAGATGAGGTGTGAGATGACATCAAGAACATCATACTTGAAGAAAGCAAAAGATCATTATAAAGACAGGAAAAGAAGAAAAGACAAAAAAGGATGTCAGAAGAGACTCTGAAACTTCTTCTTGAATGTAGAGTAGCTAAAGTGAAAGAAATAAATGTTGAAATAAAAGAGCTGAACTGAAGATCTCAAAGGGTAGCTCAAGAAGACAAAGTATTATAAAGAAATGTGCAAAGACCTGGAGTTAGAAAAACAAAAGGGAAGAATACACTCTGGAAGCTGAAGAACTGAAGAAAAAAATTCAAATTTCAACTTGCAACAGTGAAGGAT
This sequence comes from Orycteropus afer afer, assembly GCF_000298275.1. Classification (NCBI taxonomy): domain Eukaryota; kingdom Metazoa; phylum Chordata; class Mammalia; order Tubulidentata; family Orycteropodidae; genus Orycteropus; species Orycteropus afer. The sequence goes on along the minus strand of NW_006921737.1, from coordinate 4,258,267 downwards.
TCTAAAGGGCAAAAAATTAACAAAGCAGGAAACATCAAAAGAAGATTGAAGGAATACACAGAGTACCAAAAAGAATTGATCAACATTAAACCATTTCAGGAGGTAGCATGTGATCAAGAACCAATGGTATTGAAGGAAGAAGTCCAAGCTGCACTGAAGGAATTGGCAAAGAACAAGACTCCAATAACTGATGGAATACCCATTGAGATGTTTCAACAAACATGTAGCAGTGCAGACACTTATCCGTTTATGCCAAGAAATTTGGAAAACAGCTACCTGTCAACCAACTGGAAGAGAACCACATTTATGTTCCTTCCAAAAAAAAAAAAAAAAAAGGTGATCCAATAGCATGTGGAAATTTTCAAATATTATTAATATCACATTCAAATGTGATTGATAGCTTATCCTTAATTTAAGTAACTACTTATTTTCTGCATTAAAATGTAAGGATATATGCCATGATTGTTATACCTTTCTCCTGTTCCATTCATATTAATATTCTATGGTTTTGACAAAACAGTGTTTGTTCATCTTATTTGAAAGCAGCAAAGTCCTATCTCCAAAGGATTTCCAGTTCTGAGAAATACAGACTTGCTGGGAGATTTCTCTATGCCTTAGTATTCTCTTTGTGAAACAACGGAATGGGATTTCCAAGGTCCCTTTTAATTCTGTCATTCTATAAATCTGGTCATATGTATTGCCTTCAGAGATTTGATTATTTTGTCTTTTTCATATATTTCCTTTATCTCCTTCCTTCTCTGTTTCTTCAATGACTTTGATAGTATCAGCACTGAGCTGGGTATGTTAGCAACAGATTCTGAACACAGCATCCCAAGAACTCTTAAAGATTAAATATGTAGAGAATGATAAATATTTGAAATACCCTGGGGCTAGTGTATGTACTGTCTTTAAACATATCTTTTTGATCTAGTATCTTTCATTTGCGTGCTTGTGTGTTTGATTTCTCCCCTTCTGCTAGAGCATCAGAACTTCTGCAGGCTTTCTGAATGGCTAAAGGATCTGCAGACTGTCCCAGCACCCTAACTCTCTCCCCTCTTATACTGACTTGTAATTGAGGAAAAGGATGGGATTTCATAATCTCTGATACCGTAACTAAGATTTGTTCTTGCTGAGTCTGAACTGTTTTAACATTTAGCTAGTGGAAAGCCCAATGTCTGGTTTTAGCTTTGATATTCAGTCATTGATGAGTTCTTGGGTGACATATGCAGTTTTGACCAGCTATAAATTTAAAGTTTGGTGGTTGGAACCCACCACAAATAGCACCATGGAAGAAAATCCTGTTGATTTGCTTCTATAAAAATTTCAGCCAAGAAAATCCTATGGAACAACTTTATTCTGGGCTCATTTAACTGTTCCTTTTGCCTTAAAATTTCATTTTTCACGGGAATAGCCAAGATTTAGGATCAATTTGATGGCAATGAGTTTTTTTTTTTTTTTAGTTTAGTCATTTGATTAGGAAAAACTCATGGCCTTCTTGGAAACCCTTTCTCTATGATAATGATCTATGTATTCCACACATATTGATTTTATGACTTTCTTGAATATCGATTTCCTACTTCTTGATTTATTATAAACAACATTTTGTCATTGTAACTCTGCCAGAAAGTTAGCTTAAATAGACACAATCCATTTATTAAAATATTTTATTATTTTCCTTCTTTGCCTGCTTTCTTCTTTATTTCTACTCTCCCTATTTTTTCTCTTTCTTTCCTTCACTGTATTTTCTTCAAAAATGCTTTAAGATGGTTTACCAAAAATTTCAAAAGAAAAATGAAATTCTAAATGAAGGAAGAAGTTAAGGAAAAAGGAACAATTAGATGAGCCTAGGATAGAGGTAAATACATAGGGTGAACATCAAATATTCAGCAATTTTTCTAGAGTACTATCATTGCATATTGTAACAATAAGGAAAGGAGAAAAAATGAGAATGAAGTATCTACAGGATAACAACAAACCCAACGATTAAAATAAATATGATGACCATGCTACTGAGACTAGAGAGTAAAAACGAGAATTTGATATGCAGATGTAGCTACTTACAAAATATTTACATAAATTACAACAACAATTTCTGCATGGATGCTTATTTGAATATTTCTCAAAATAGGCCAGAGTTCAAAGACCAAATAGTTCTTTATTAGGAGTTATTGTATGTGGCAAAAGATGAATGGTTGGAAAAGAAGGAGGAGGAAAGGAAAACACACAATGTTGTCCAAACCCTCAAACCTGATTTTTCTGATAAGTCTGAGGACATACTGTAAATAACTAGAGGAATAGGTCAGGCGCACATGTATCAGATAACACTCCATAAACTCAGAGACCTAAACTGTCTCATAATCCCACCATAGGTCTTGATCATTGTTGCTCACTCATGTGTTTTGGGAGGTTATAATATCTGATGAGCATCAAAATACAGCTTGCTCTTATTTTTCGGTGAAATCCATTCCAAAGCATTAAACAATCCAATTTGGATTAAGATAAAATTTCTCTTATAAAAATAATTATGATTAAATATCTGTTGTCTGTCAGGTGTTGTTTCACATATAACCTCTCAAGGTGAGTTTCATATAGAAACTGAGGCATAGAGAAATGCTTTTAAGTAACTTGCCTAAAGTCACACAGTCAGATGAGGGCTAGAATTCAAACCTGTCTCTATCTGACTATGTAAGCCATTTAGTTTGTGTAAGTCAGCTGTTCAGTGGCCCATATTAAGGATTCATCTTGGCGAAATCCTTGACAAATGTTTATCTATCTCTTATTTATTTATTTGTTTATTTTATAAACTGTCATTGATTGTTTACATAGTTGAACAGTTTTACCAAAGTCTTCATAATCAATTTTGTTCATAGAGTAAAGGGTGAATTTCAAAACAGCTTAATATATTTTATTCTCCCTCTCTCTCTTTCTCTCTCTGTTTTAATTATGCATGATGCTATAACAGAAATACTGCAAGTGGATGGTTTTACCAAACAGAAATTTATTCTCTCACAGTTTAGGAGACAAGAAGTCCAAATTCAGAGTGGTGGCTCTAGAGGAAGGCTTTCTCTTTTTGTTGGCTCTGGAGGAAAGTCTTTGCTCCTTTCTAAATGGGTGGGCCCAGTTTTCCTTGGAGATCTCCATCATTCTTCTTCATCTAGCAGGTTCTCAGCCTAGGTACTCTGGATCCAAAGATGTGCTCAGCTCCAGGCTCTTCTTTCTTGGTGGTAGTACGGTCTTTTTGATTCCTGCTCACTCATTTTGTCTTTTTTATATCTTAAAGGAGATTTTCTTAAAATACAACCTAATCCTGTGGACTGTATCCAGCCTCATTAACATAACTGCCTCCAATCCTGCCTCATTAATATCATAGAGATTAGGATTTACAATACATAGAGTAATTACATCAGGTCAAAAAATGGAGTATAATTATATAATACTGAGAATCATGTCCTAACCAAGTTGACACATATTTTGGGGTGGACACAATTCAATCCATAATGTTCACTTTCTCCTGGTTTCCACAAATATTGAAAAGTTTGTCCAGAACCCACTGGAACACAATACATTTTTTGTTTGTTTGTTTGCTTTCCATCTTTTAAAGTATAGATTTTGCCTATAATTGGGTCAAGATTTATTGAATATCATCGAGTGAAGGGAAGTAAATTCTGAGTTTGACCCAAAGCAGAAAAGAGTCAACTGGTAGTCTCCAGTTTTCCTTTAGTGTCTTGCTTTTAGTGTCCTCTCATTTTTTACATATCCAGGCTGCACTAAGAGAAAATTTCCTGATGTTGCTATCAGAAAAGGCAGGAGATGGGGATCAGGATAAAATCCATGCACTTGACATGATATCCATAATTGCCCAGCTAGCCATGTGGATTTTGTGATTATCCTCACATGCATGTCAAGAAATCAGAGGGGCGTCATCTCACTATCTTTTCCTTGTTCAACACCTATAGCATTGATCTCTTAATACTTTTTTACATTTCATCGTTACAACTAAATTTTTCCAAAACTACAATATACCATATTTGATGCGCAATATATAGATAACAAGAATGTGGAACTAAGAAAAAACATATGTTTTCACTACATGAGGGTACTGTTTACATATTTGTGAATGTATGTCCAGTTTTTTCACTTCATAAATGAACACACATACAAACACACATATTTGTGTAATTTTAAGAGAATTAGAATATCATAGAAAACATAATTGTAAATTCTTACTGTTCTATTTAGTTTTTATATTATAAGCATATTACAACTATATTTATAATTTTATAGCATGCTTTTAATAGATTCATAATATTCCAATGTAAGTTATTTCTTTAATTATTATGATGTTAGTGCATATTTATGTTTTCAATTTCACACTACGTAAGAGTGTTCTATTATTATTGTAATATACATACGGTTTTGATGCACATTAAATCACTTTTTTTTTATCTACAAGAAACAAAACACTAAATAATGTCTTGAATTAACCAGGACAAGAGAACGTAGAAGGAATTTCAACATAAAAGGGAACAGTATATACAAAAGTCCTGTGGTAGGAAGTAATGTGATAAACCAACAAAAACAGAACTAAAACAAAGAAATGCAAGAAAGCAGATAATGGAGGAAAATAATAATGGGGAACAGAAGAAAGGGGAAGGGGTCAGAACATGCACTGGCCTTTATCTTAAAAGCAAAAATGGAGAGTCCTTGAAGTTCTCTTTTAGAATCAGAGTTGAAAAGTGGAGCTGAAAATGATTTATTCTCGGAAAGATCACTTTTTACTGTAGTGCAGAGAATGGACTGTAGAGGAGAGTAGGAGGCTGGATAGAACAGTTAGGAGGCAATTGCCTCCTAACTCCTGGGAGATAATTGAATCTTGGGGCAGAATGCTGGAAAGAGACATAATGAAAAATCAATGGACTCAAGAGATATTTAGGTGACAAAGCTGACAGGACTTTATGATAGGTAGGATATGAGAGCAAAGAAAGGGAAAATACATTTTTGAGGATGACTCCTAGTTTTCTGACTTACAAACCTGGTGCTACCATTCAGTAAGCTAAGGAATACTAGAGGAAGAACATGGTTGGTAGGTGAATAGTGTGGGCTTAATTTTGGAACTCTTGCTCCATCTATATACCTGTATTTACAGTAGACTTAAGGAGTATTCTAAGCTGGGGGTGGTAATGCATTTAACTATCATTGGCATGTAACTTCTCATGAAAGCATGGTTGGATAAAATAGTACAGAATTGTATAAGCATTTTACCTGATGATGTGTCCAAAGTAAACAAGACAAAGTCTCACCATCCTTGTTTCTAGGAACATTATGGCTGTATTTCTTCTAAAATTGGTTTGTTCATTCTCCGACAGTCCATGGAATATTAAAATATTAATTGCCAAAGGGTACCCCAATTCAAATGCATCAAAGGCAATGTGGTAATTATAGAACATTATCATTAGTATTAATGCTAGCAAAATTTTGTTGAAGACAATTTAAAAATGACTGTAGCCATCCATTGGCAGAGGACCGTCTGAAGCAAAATTCAGGTTCAGAAGAGGATTTGGAATATGTGATATCATTATTGATGTCAGATGGATCTCAGTCAAAAGAAACCAATACCAGAAAGATGTTTACCTATGTTTTATTGACTGCTTAAAGGCAAGCATTCAACTGTGGAGCATAACAAATTATGGGTAAAGTTATAAAAAATGATAATTTCAGAGCATCAGGAAAAAGAGGATGGTGCAAAAGAGGCAATGGCAATAGAGAAAATGTATCCATAAAATTAGCAGGAATACTATAATGCTACACTAACAAGAAGGACTGAGTGAGTGAATGAACTACCTAAGTCTATCTGACTCTTAAATGTGTGTTCTTTTGATTTTAACGTTTGAAATGCAAGTCAGCCACCCAGCATATTAAAAATGATTTTAGTATAAACTAAACTAGTATAAACTGTTTTAGTAAGGTCATTGAAGATAGTTTTATATTGCTAATTTGGCCTGTTAGAGGAAATTTTAACATGGCACAGAAATCTACTTTTGCCAAAATGTGAAGGGTGGTTGGGGATCCAGGAGGTAGGATTCATTCATTCAGCTGTGAGGTCTCAATAAATCCAAAACTCAAGCTCAAGTCAAGTCTTAAACAACAATGGTGTCCACCTGCAGTTTCTTTCTACTTGTACATTTGAACTTCAGTGCTGGAAAGTAGAGATAGTAAAAGGAGTCATTCTTCATGGACTTGACTGCAGGTTAAAGGCCAGAGTCTCAAACAGAGGATTGGCTTGGCAAAAGACATTTTCAGAGCATTGAGAGATTGGAAGCCATTGATATATTGAAATACCACCTAAGGAAAAGAACTAGTATGTAGGAGACAAAGCTGGAGGAACTCCACAACATTCCCATCACTGTGTGTGTGACATTGTTACTCTGATTCCCCATACTGATTAACAAATGAAATCCCAAAGTCAAAACATTCTCTGTGCTTATTCTTGAAAGAAAGGAAAAAAAGAATGTGAATGCCAAGGAGTTCAAAATTATACCCCAAAATATTTCCAGTCTTGGGAAAAGAGAAGCTCAAAGTATGAGTAGCCCCTATAAAAGGAAAGGAAAGGAAAATCTTACAGAAAGAAAGGAAATTCTTAATCTAGCAGGCCTCTGTATTCATGCTGGAATGATTAGGCCCTGGGAAGAAAATGAGGGTAGGGTAGATTCATAGAACTTGTATGGAGACTCTAATACGTGAAGTTCCTTGGGTGATACAAAAAGTTTGTGCTGGACTCCTAACCGAAAGTTTGGTGGTTTCAACCCACTAGAAATGCCATAGAAGAAAGACCTGGTGAGCTACTTCCATGAAGATTACAGACAAGAAGGGACTATGGAGCAGTTCTAGTCTATAACACATGGGGTCACCATGAATCAGAATCTGCTCAGTTGACAATGGGTTTGGTAATATGTGGCAAGTCTATGAGTTACTAAACAAGAGGTTAACCCAATGATCGGGTTAACCTAAGTATAAAGAGGTATAGTTGTACTTTCTAATATGTTTAACATTAATTCATTTCTTTATGCATTCATTTGGTGCATTTTTACTGAAGGCCTATTATGTTTCAGGTATGAGTATAAATGTTAATAAAAACAGATACGGTACTTAATTTCACAGCTTAGCTTGATGTTATTTTTACTCTTCTTTGATTTTGTAAGAAGTATTCCTTTCATGTGATCTCTGTATCTACCTCAAATTTGTAGTTTGAAATAATTTTATATAGTCCCAGATTGGTAACTCTCCTGAATATTATCCACAAGATATCCCTGAACTGGAGTATTACTTTTGTGAACATCTGGCCAGAGCAAGAGTCCAAGAAGGGCTCATCTGTATGCTTTTCTTCTCCAATCTCCCTCCATGCCCTTTAAACCCTAATACTCCTGAAGAGTAATTTTTCAACCTGAAGTCATCAGGGCATTTGAGTGGCCCAGTATTCCCTTTCATATTTCTTTATCTTATTATCTTCTTGTTGAATAAATTAACATAAAACTACAGGATATCTGAAATCCAATTACATTTAGTTACTCTGGTCACAGACAAGCTGGGTTATTCTCAATCCACACAATTGGAACCAGAAGATAAATTTTATTGACTATTTCTTGAATATTTTAAACCTATTTTTTAGCTTAGCTTCTCTCAACTCATCACAAGAGGTGGGGTTTTTCACAGACCCACTGTGGTATTAAGGTTGTTTGTCAACTTGGCTGGGCCATGATTCCAAGTAGTTTAGTACTCATCATGTAGTTATCCCCCATGATGACTACATGATGAGTTTAATATACTCACCTCCATTATGAGATCTGCTTTCTGCAGTCAATTAGTTGAAAGAGGAATTTTTTGGGGTGTTTTCTGTTTCCAATATATACGGAAAACCTCTGGTAAAGCTCTCTGGCTTTTTGCCCAAGATCCTGCATCTGACGGTGGCCTGCCATATTGCCTGTCAATTTTGAAATTGCTGCGTTTGCAGACTTTGAGCTAACAACCTGCCATTTTACCTTCTGGTCTTGGATTTGTCAGCCTCTTTTTATTGCCTGTTAATCATCGGTTATTAGCCCCTGCAGCTCTGTGAGTCAGGAGAGGACTCCAGTTTAATGTCTGACACAGGGACTTGAGACTTGCCAATCTCTACAAATGCATGAGCCATTTCTTTGAGGTATTTCTCTCTCTCCCCCATCCTAACTAGTCCCTACACTTTGTGATAAAACATATTTTTATTTATTGTCCTGCCTTGTCCACATCTGAACCTTTTAAATGTAAGATGCTGCATTTGAAGGGCACAAAATGGCCCCTATTTCAGGTTGAAAGTGTGGCTTAAAGAATAAATTATGCCCAAACAGAGAGGAAGAAGGCTATTTAGTATAGTGACTTTTTTTTTTTTTTTTTTTTTTACAGTAAACACACTCAGTGTCCATGTGCAGGTTCCAATGTAGAGATGGGTGTGCACCTCTCAGCATAACCAAGCACTGCACGACTGCCCCCACCTCCAGCAACTCCACCACTTCCCCTGCTCCCTCCTGGAGAGCCCCAGAGCCAGTGGTCCTGCCATGCACATCACAGGTAGCTTTGGTGGCTCCTCTTATCTCCAGAGAGCCGCGGGGCTAGTGGTCCTGCCTTGTGCATCACAGGTGGCTTTGATGCCCCTTTCAGAGACCCAGGTCCTGGATCCTGCCGTGCTGGTCCTGAGCTCTCCACATCCATCTATTGTTTCATCTGCTCTTGCACCAACAGCAGTAACATTCTTGGTGGATTCTGGATTTTTTCCAGATATCTGACAGAACAACCTCTCCCCTCATTTCTTTTAGAGTGACTTAACCATTTTGTGCAACTTTATTCTTTCATATAATTTTTCTTTTCTTATTGTGATTTGGGTGAAAATTTACAGAGCAAATTCACTTTCCATACAGCAGTTCACATACACTTTGTGTCATGACATTGACTACAATTTACCACAATGCAACAGTTCCCCTCCCACTTCCTCCCGATAATTACCTCTTCCCTGTGTCCATGCACTCCTGCCCCCTGAGCTGTCTCCCTGTGCATAAACAGCCCTTCTTTCTACCATGATTGTTCTCTCCAAGGAGTGCATCTACCTCAGGTAAATGTTCAACTCATATTCCTGTCTTTTGTTTGGCTGGAAGCTACAGGTGTGGGTTCAATACCAGGCCTGACTTTTAAGGTGTCTGGAAAATATCTAAGAAAATCTTATGACCCAGCAATCTTATTTTCAAGAATCTACTTTTTTCTCAACTTTTTTTTTATTATGATTTGGGTGAAAGTTTACAGAGCAAATTGATTTTGCACTCAACAATTCACACACATTTTATTTCATGGCATTGATTGCAATCCCCACAACAATACTCTTCCCACTTCCTTGCTCTGCTGACCAGTTCCTTTAGTCCTTCTTTCCTATCCTGTCTGCCTTCTGAGTTTTATTCCTGGGCAAATGCTGCCTTTTAATCTTGTATGGTTGATTGATCTAAGGGGTGCATATCCCTAGTGTTATTGTTCACTGTGTAGGTCTGTCTATTGATGGCTGAAAGTTGAGCCATGGAAGTAAGTTCAGTTCCAGGCTTGTAAGGTGACAAACAACCACAGTCTCAGGGGTTTTCCTACTCTCCATCAGACCAGTAAGTCTGGTCTTTTCCTGACTTTGAGTTTTTCTCCACATTTTTCTCCCACTCTGTCCAAAACATTTTATTATGATCCCTTTCAGAGAGGGCAGCCAAGCATCATCTAGTTCTTCTCATCTCAGGGTGATGGAGGGTGAAGTTTGTGTGGTCCATTAGTCATTTGGACTCATTGTTTCCATGTGTCTTTGATTTTATTTACTTTGCTATGGACAGGGGGAGACCAATAGTTCCACTTTAGATGGCTGCTTGAAAACTATTTTTTTTAAATATATTTTATTGAAATATAATTTATGTACAGTGAAATACACAAAACTAAAGTGGAATGGGTCAATGCTTTTTTTTTTCTTTTTTGCAGTGCTCCCTCCCTTCCCCTCCCACCACCAGTGACCAACAAAGAAAGTTTCCTTCCATGTATAAACCTTCTCTTGACTTTTTACAATTATGAACTAATACTATATCTCTCCTTCTGTGATTGACTTATTTCACTCAGCATAATGTCCTTCAAGTTTATCCATGTTATGCAGTGTTTTGCATATTCTACATTATTCTTTAATGTTGCATAGTGTTCCATTTTGTGTATGTACCATAGTTTAGTTATCTAGTCTTCTGTTGATGGGCACCTAGGTTGTTTCCATGCTTTTGCTATTGTAAATAGTGCCGCAATGAACATGGGTGTGCATATATCTGTTCTTGTACTAGCTCTCACTTCTTTAGGATATATACAAAATAATGGAATTGCTGGGTCAAATGGTATTTCTAATTCTAGCTTTTTAAGGAATCACCATACTACTTTCCAAAATGATGGTTGTACCATTTTATAGTCCCATCAGCAGTGTATGAGGGTCCCAATCTCTCCACATCCCTGCCAGCATTTGTTATTTTCTGTCTTACTGAATTTTGCCATGAGGGCTAGGTTGAGATGGTATCTCATGTGTTTTGATTTGTATCTCTCTGATGGCTAATGATTGTAAGCATCTCTTCATGTATTTGTTGGCTGCCTCGATATCTTCTTTGCTGAAGTGTCTATTCATGTCTTCTGCCCATTTTTAATTGGACTCTTAATCTTTTTGTTGTTGAGGTGTTGGAGTTTTCTATAAATTTAAGAGATAAGTCCCTTCTCAGATATGTCATTACCAAATATTTTTTTCCCAATCTGTAGTTCTCTTTTGACTCTTTTGGAGAAGTCTTTGGAAGCACATAAAAGAAATTAATTTTGAGAAGGTCCTATTCATCTAGTTTCTCTTCTGCTGTCTGTGCATTTTGGGTTATGCTTGACAGCCTATTTATGCCATTAATTAGGCCCCAAAATTTGCCCCTAGTCTTTCCTGGAGGAACTTTATAGTTTTAGGTTGCACATTTAAGTCTTTGATCCATCTGGAGTTAGTTTTTATATATGGTGTGAGGTACATATCTTGTTTCATTTTTCTGCAAATGGATATTCAGTTTTGCCAGCACCATTTTTTAAACAATCTCTTCCCCACTTAATGGATTTCAGCCCTTTGCCAAAGACCAGCTGACCATAGGTTGATGGAACTATTTCTGGGTTCTCAATTCTGTTCCACTGTGTATGTGTCTGTTGTTGCACCAGTACCAGGCAGTTTTCACTACTGTGGCTGTATAGTAGATTTTGAGATATAGGAGTGTGAGACCTACTTTGTTCTTCTTCAATTGTGCTTTGCTTATCTAAGATCTTTCTTTTCCATATAAAATTAGTAATTGTTTTTTCCATATCCTTAAAAAATGTTGATGGCATCTGGATTGGGATTGCATTGATTGTACAGATCACTTTGGGTAGAATTGACATTTTCACAATGTTCGATCTTCCTATCCATGAGCATGGTATGTTCTTCCATTTATGTAAATCTCTTATGGTTTCTTGAAGTAGTGATTTATAGTTTTCTTTGTACAGGTTTTTAATGTTCTTAATGAGATTTATTCCAAAGTATTTTTTTTTTTGTAGCTATTGTAAATGATATTGATTTTCTATTTCTTTTTCAACAATCTCTTGGCTGCTGTAGAGGAATCCAACTGATTTTTGTATGTTGATCTTGTGTCCTGCCACTATGCTAAATATCTCAATTAGTTCCAGTAGGTTTTTTTTTTTTTTTTTGGCTGAGTTTCTTGGGTTTACTAGGTATAGGATTATATCATCAGCAAATAGGGATAGTTTGACTTCTTCCTTACCAATTTGAATGCCTTTGATTTCCCTTTCTTGCCTTATTGCCTTGGCCAGCACTTCCAATGGAAGCTCTGGTAGTGCAGTGCCTAAGGCACTTAACTACTAACCAGAAGGCTGGTGGTTCAAATCCACCAGCCACTCCTTGGAAGGAAGATGGAGCAATCTACTTCCATAGTTATACTGCCTTAGAAACCCAAGGAGGGGTTGCTACGAGTTGGGTCCAACTCGATGGCACAAAACAACAACAACAGCACTTCCAATACTATGTTGAATAGAAGTGGTGATAGAGGACATCCTTGTCTGGTTCCTGTTCACAAGGGGAATGGTTTCAGTCCCTCTCCATTGAGAATAATGTTTGCTGTTGGTTTTGCATACTTGCCTTTTATTATGTTGAGGAATACCCCTTCTATTCTTATTTTGCTGAGAGTTTTGATCAGGAATGGGTGTTGAATTTTATCAAATACCTTTTCTGCATTGATTCATATGATCATGTGGTTTCTTCTGTTTTATTTATGTGGTGGATGATGTTGATTGTTTTCCTAATGTTAAACCATCCTTGCATACCTGGTATAAAGCACACTTGGTCATAATGTATTATTTATTTGATATGTTGTTGGAGTCTAATGGCTAGGATTTTGGTGAAGATTTTTGCATCTATATTCATGAGGGATATTATTCTGTAGTTTTTCTTTTTTGTGATGTCTTTGCCTGGTTTTGGTAACCCGGTTATGCTTGTTCCATAAAATGAATTAGGGAAGAGTCTATCCTTTTCTATATTCTTGAATAGTTTGAGTAGGATTGGTGTCAGTTCTTTTCTGAACATTTGGTAGAATTCTGCAGTGAAACCATCTGGGTCAGGGCTTGTTTCTGTTGTTAATTTTTTGACCTGTTCAATTTCTTCTCTTGTTAGAGGTCTGTTTAAATTTTCCATCTCAGCCTCTGTTAATTTAGATAAATATGTTTCTAGAAATCAGCCCATTTCTTCTAGAAATCAGCCCATTTCTTCTAGATTTTCAAATTTGTTTGAGTATAGTTATGCATAGTATCCTGATACTATCTTTTTAATACTGCTGCTTCTGTTGTGATGTGGCCCAAGTCATTTCTTCATTTCTTATTCATGCTATTTGTATTCTCTCCCTCTTTTCCTTTGTGAAATTTGCCAGTGGTTTGTCAATTTTATTAATCTTTTTAAAAAACCAACTTCTACTCTTGTTGAATTTTTCTATTTTATTTCTATTTTCTGTTTCTCCCACCCTTGGCAATCAACAAAGAAAGTTTCCCTCCGTATATAAACCTTTCCCTGACCCTCCACAACAAGGAACTAATACTATATTTGTCCTTCTGTGATTGATTGATTTCACTCTGCATAATGTCCTCCAAGTTCATCCATATTATGTGATGTTTTGCAGACTTTACATTATTCATTAGTGCTACATAGCATTCCATTATGTGTATGTACTATAATTTGTTCATCCACTCTTCCATCAGTAGTCACGTAGATTGTTTCCATCTATTTTCTATTGAAAATAGTGCTGCAACGAACATGTTGTTGTTGTTGTTAGGTGCCATCAAGTCATTTCTGACTCATAGCGACCTCATGCACAGCAGAACAAAACACCGCCTTGATCTCACGTCAGCTCCATGATCCCTGCTGTAATTGAGACCATTGTCACAGCCACCATTTCAATCCATCTCATTGAAGGCCTTCCTCTCTTTTGTCTACCCTCCACCTTACCAAGCATGGCATCCTTCTCCAGGGAATGGTCCCTTCTGACAACATGACCAAAGTAAATGAGATGAAGTCTGACCATTCTCACTTCTAAGGAGCATTTCGGCTGCACTTTCTCCAGGACAGATCTGTTAGTTCTTTTAGCAGTCCATGGTACTTTCAGCATTCTTCGCCAGCACCACAACTCAAAAGCAACAACTTTTCTTTGGTCTTCTTTATTCATTGTCCAACTCTTACATGCATACGAGGTGACTGAAAATACCATGGCTTGTGTCAGGCACACCTTAGTCCTCAAGGAGACACTCTTGCTCCTTAGCACTTGAAAGAGTTCCTTTGCAGCCAACCTCTCCAGTGCTACACGTCATCCAATGTCCTGACTGCTGCTTCCATTGGCATAGATTGTAGTACCAAGCAACGTGAATTCTTTGACAACCTCAATTTTTCCTTCATTTATCGTGATGCTGCTTATTGGTCCAGTTGTGAGGATTTTTGTTCTTCAATCTTCATCAGTAAGTGCCTCAAGTCATCTTCACTTTCAGCAAGCAAAGTTGTATCGTCAGTGTATCTCAGGTTGTTAATGATTCTTCCTCCAATCTTGATGCCACGTTTTTCTTCATATAGTCCAGCTTTTTGGATTATTTGCTCAGCATATAGATTGAATAGGTATAGGGAAAGGATACAACCCTGACACACTCTCTTCTTGATTTTAAACCATGTAGTTTCCCCTTCTTCCATTCGAATGACAGCCTCCTGGTCAATGTACAGGTTCCTCATGAGTACAATCAAGTGTTTGGGAATTCCCATTCTTCTCAATGTTATCCATAATTTGTCATGATGTACACAATCAAATGCCTTTGCATAGTCAATAAAACACAAGTAAACATCTTTCTGGTATTCTTTGCCTTGAGCCAAGATCCATCTGACAACAGCTATGATATCCCTTGTTCCACATCCTCTTCTGAATCTGGCTTGAACCTCTGGAAGTTCTCTGTCAATATACTGCTGCAAACGTTTCTGAATTATCTTCAGTAAGATCTTACTTGCCTGCGATATTGATGATATTGTTCTATAATTTTCACATTCTGTGGGATCACCTTTCTTTGGAATGGGTACAAATATGGATCTCTTCCTGTCAATTGGCCAGGTAGCTGTCTTCCAAATCTCTTGGAATAATTGAGTGAGTGCCTCCAGTGGGGCATCCATTTGTTGAAATATCTCCATGGGTATTCCATCAATTCCCAGAGCCTTGTTCTTCACCAATTCCTTCATTGCAGCTTCGACTTCCTCCTTCAGTACCATTGGTTCTACGTCATATGCCAACTCCTGAAATGGATAAAGATCAACCAGTTTTTTGATACCGTGACTGTGTATTCCTTCCATCTTCTTTTGATGCTTCCTGCATCATTCAATATTTTGCCCATAGAATCTTTCAATATTGAAACTCGAGACTTAAATTTTTTCTTCAATTCTTTCATGGATGTTTGCAGCTGTTTCTCCTCAATTTTAGTGGTGCCACGTGAGCAAACGGAGGTCTCAAAAGCTTTATTTTATCCATATGAGAAGGCTGTTTTTGCTCTGATGATGCAGCTCTTTCCCAGTCCTATTTTGAGAGCCTTCTAACCTATCCATACTATTCATGAAGTTGTGCAGTAGTGTATCAAACAGTGTTTCTTTGCTATTCATAAGGTTTTCCCTGGCCAATTCTTTAAGAAGTAGATGGCCTCTTCCTTCTTCCTAGTCTGTCTCAGTCTGTAAGCTGAGCTGATACCTGTGCACCATGTGCACCCCTCTGGGTTTGAAACACCAGTGGCACAGCCTCAAGACTCACAGTAACACGTCACCACAGTAGGACAAACTAACAGACAGATTTGTCTCCCTTAGCTGTTTGAAACTTCTCTAACCACCCTTACCTGGATCCCTGCGGCTGACCCCCTCACTCTGTCCCTGTACCCAGGCCTTTTTCTCTCCTTTCTCCCACTTTTCCGTTTTTCCACCTTGTTGCTTTGGGGTGTGGCCTGTGTTTCCTGTCCTCATCTGGATCCCTGTGGCTGACTCCTCGCTCTGTCCTGGTCCCCGGGCTTTTCCTCTGCTTTCTTCCACTTTCCTGCTCTGCTGCCTTGGGTTGTGGCCTTAGTTCCCTCTCCTCACCTGGGTCCCTGTGGTTGAATCCTCGCTCTGTCCCAGTTCCCAGGCCTTTTCCTCTCCTTTTTCCCACTCTCCTGTCTTACTACTTTGGGGCGTGGCCTGGGTACCCGCTCCTCACCTGGATCCCTGTGGCTGATTCCTCACTCTGATGAACATGAGTGTGCATATATCTGTTCCTGCCCTGGCTCTCACCTCTCTAGGATATATACCTAGTAATGAGATTGCTGGGTCAAATTGTATCTCCAATTCCAGTTTTCTAAGGAATCACCATATTGCTTTCCACAGTGGTTGTATCACTTCACAGTCCCACCAGCAGTGTAGGAGAGTCCCAATCTCTACACATCCCCACCAGCATTTGTTATTTTCTGTCTTGTTGAAACTTGCCATCAGTGGGGGGTGAGACAGTATCTCAATGGTGTTTTGATTTGTATCTCTCTGATGACCAATGATATTGAGCATCTCTTCATGTATTAGCTGGCCACCTGAATATCCTCCTTGGTGAAGTGTTTATTCATGTCTTCTGCCCATTTTTCAATTGAATTGTTAATTCTTTTGCTGTTGAGGCATTGAAGTTTTCTATAAATCCCTTGCCAGATATGTAATTACCAACAAGTATGAATTTGTGGCTGTCATTTTTGTTCTTTGTTTTATCGTGGTGTTGATTTCTTTGTTCCGTATAATTTTCTGTGCTGAGCTCATTTTGTTTATGATTCATGTTATCACTTCCTTTGTTGCTATTATTTTAGTATTTGCTAAATATTTGTGCTGGTCCTATTTTTTTTTTTTTTTTT
>NW_006921737.1:4232329-4241007 GCF_000298275.1 Orycteropus afer afer | reverse complement strand
TAGGGTATTCATTTTGATGGTATCCCACATGAACCTTTGTTGTTGTTGCTGTTATGTGCCTTCGACATGAACTTTAGGCTTTCTTAATTTTGTTTTAATCTTTTTTTCTGATTGATCCCTTTTCAAATAAGTATTCAGGTATTTGTCTTCAATCTCATTAATTGTGTCTTCCACTGCATCAGTTCTACTCCTTTGTGCTTTCAATGTGTTATCTATTTCTGACAATTTAGTATCACTCTTCTGAATTTCTGTCTGTAGATTTTGAATCATTTCTAGTTTTTCATTTATTTTGTTATTTTGTTTATGTATTTTCTTCCAAAATTCTTCTAGGGTTTTGTCTGTGTTTTCCTTGATCTGTCTCTCAATGCTTTGAAGATACTTCAATATAATTATTTTGAATTCCTTATCAGGGAGTTCCAATGCTGCTTCTTCCTCAGGAGTGTGTTTTTGGTCTGTATCCTAGTCCCTTGTTTCTCCTGCTTTAACTTGTTTCTTTGTGTGGACTGTGATGCTCTGTTGTCTTTGAGGCATTGTGGCATTTTTGTGTTTATATTTAGTTGGTCATTGGATGTTGGAGTGACTTGCCTACAATTTTAATTTCCTTTGTACACAAGCAGATTAGCTATGGTCCTTTATTCATTAGTTGACAGCACTTATACATGTACCACCTGTCTCCTTTCCTGTTGTCAGCCTCTTGTATGTCTCTGTCAACATTGGTAAACAGAGCCTATTCTTAAGTCCTTGGAATCTGAACGAGAATTATATCATCTTAAAATCCAAAATGGTTGCAATTTGTAAAGATTGAAAATGGCTGCACTCTCGGTCACTTTAAATATCCAAAATTACTTCCACTTCTAAACATTCAAAATGGCTGCACCTTTGGTCACTTTAAATATCCAAAATGGCTGCCATGTGTAAACAATCAAAATGACTGCAACCTCCGGACAGCAGAAAGTCAGTAACTCAGGTTGTCTCCCTCCTTGCAGTTTCCCTTCCTAGTCATAGGCCACCAGTGCCGTCCTCCCTGCAATCCTTGGTGACCACAGCTGATCTTGAGGTCAATTCTCAGGTCCCAACACCACTTGGAAATATTCAGGCTGTTGAGCCCATCAGAGTAGCTAACAGTCCGCAGCTCCAACCATCTCTGTACTCACTGTTTTCATTCAAGTTTTTCCACTAGTTGGTGCCTAATTCCCTTCTGTATAGTTCCTTTCAAAGGTCAGGGCTCCAGGATTATCTTCTGTATCCCTGTCAACTGTTTTTTTTTTTTCCTTTTCTTTATTGAATAGGGTCTGTGTTGCTTGTCTGCTTATTCCTCCATCTTACTGCCATCTTACTGGAAGTCCTCTTATGGTGATTTTTAATTTAAGTTAATTTTACCAGGAATTAATATTGCCAATCTGGCTCTTTTTTGGTTGCCATTTGCTTGATATATATTTTCCAACCTTTGATTTTTAGTCTATTTTTGTGTTTGTCTCTAAGGTGTGTCTCTCATAGGCAACATAATGATGGGTTATGTTTTATTATCCAGTCAGCAACTCTCCATGTCTTGAGTGGTGCAAGTAATTCATTGACATTCAGTGTAATTTTTGACAAGTATGAGTTTGTTATTGTCATTTTGTTATGTGTTTTTTCATAGTATTACTGAGTTTTTTGTTCTGTATAATTTTCTATGCTGAACTCATATTGGTTATGAATCATGTTATCATGTCCTTCTTTGCTATTGTTTTGGAATTTGCTAAATATTTGTGCTTGTCCTCTTTTTTATTTTTATGTAAAAGTTTATCATTTTTCTTTGTGGTTACCCTGTGATTTCAAATTTTATCCCCAAGTTTAGAACAGTCTGTTCTATCTTGCAGTTGTCCTGACTTCCCTACTATTTAGAAGTTCTGTAACTACACATTTTTTTCCCTCTTTTTGGTTTGTAGTTGTCCTCACTTGCCAATTGATGTCTCTGGTTCCCTGTTTAGAATCTTGTAGGCTTATTTACTTTGGAAAGTTCCATAGCAGGGTTAGTTTCTGGGTTACATCATGTCTGTTAATGGTTGGTTAATGTTTGTGATTGTTGCATGTCTGTCCAAAGGCCTCCCTTTAGCATCTCTTGCAAGGATGTTTTGGTTTTAACCAATTCCCTTAACTTCTGCTTATCTGGAAATGACCTAATTTCACCATTATATTTGAGGGACAATTTTGCTGCGTACATAATTCTTGTTTGAATTTTTTAAATTTTTCTTTCAGGATTTTATATATACCATCCCATTGTCTTCTTGCCACATGGTTTCTACTGAGAAATCTGAGCTTTACCTTATTGGTTGCCCTTTGTAGATAACTTTTCATTTTCCCCTGCTGTTTTCAGGATTCTTTCTTTGTCTTTGGTTTTGCTCAATTCCATGATGATATGTCTTGGTGATTTCCTTTTGAGGTCCATCCTGTTTGGGGTTCTTTGGACTTCTTGAATGGATATATTCTCATCTTTCATCATATCAGGGAAATTTTCTTCCAATAAATCTTTGACAATTTTCTCTATGGTTTTATTTTTCTTTTCCTCTTCTGGAATTCCTATTAAACATAGGTTATTCTTTTTGATGGTATCTCACATGAACCTTAGGCTTTCTTCAATTTGTTTTGATCTTTTTTTTTTTTTTTTTCTGATTGACCCCTTTCTGAGGAAATATTGAGATATTTGTCTTCAATCTCATTAATTCTGTCTTCCATTGGTTCAATTCTACTCCTTTTCCCATTGTGGTGGTTAAATTTATGTTTCAACTTAGCTGAGCCTGTTTGAGTGGCTGGGGACCTGGATGTAGTATTCCCTATGATGACACTGGTAATCAACTCCATGGTAGAATCTGCTGTGAGCAGCTGATTAGCTGCTGGATTATTAGCTGCCTTAGGGCTGTGGTCTACTTCCTGTATATAAGGAGAAGGCTTGCAGAATGGTCTCTAGCTTATGACACACTTAAACCCTGCATGCAGTTGTGTCTTTGTTCAGCAGCCTGACATGCTCTGCCAGCCATGGGACTTTTAATGGACTTGAATTAATTACCTGCCATGTAGTTTGGTAACATCAAGACTGTGCTTTTTTACTTGTCAACCTTGGACTTGTCAGCCTCAGCAGCTAGCAACTCTCTGAGTGAAGAAAAGCTTCTAGCTGCAGTAGGCCAGGAGCAGGAGGCAGAGCTGAAGCCCAAGGCTGAGGGGCTTTCACCCAGCCCCTAGAGCCTGACACTTTGAACTAGGACTTAAAGCCTCCAAACTATAACAGAATGAACTCCTGTTTGTTAAGGCCATCCCATTTGTTAAGGCTATCCCATATTCCTGTCAGAGCCGAACCAGGTAACCAAAACACCCATTCGATGTGTTATCTATTTCTGAAAACTTAGTATTAATTTTCTAGATTTTGTAACATTTCTAATTTTTCATTTATTTTGTTATTTTGTTCTTGTATTGTCTTTCAAAATTGTTCTAGGGTTTTCTCTGTGTTTTCCTCAATTTTGTCAGTGTTTTCCTTGATTTGTCTCTCAATCTATTGAAGGTACCTAAATATACTTCTTTTGAATTCCTTGTCAGGGAGTTCCAATTCTGCTTCTTCCTCAGGGATGTGTTCTGGGTCTGTATTCTGGTCTCTTGTTTCTCCTGCTTTATCATGCTTCTTTGTGTGGATTGTGATGCTCTGTTGTGTCCGTGACATTTTGACATTTTTTGTGTTTATAATTAATTGGTGATTGTATGTGGGAGAGATTTGCTCAAGATTTTCATTTTCTTTGTTTTGATTGGATGTTATCTGAGTAAGCAGTGTACTGTGCTCCTCTATTTGCTAGTTGGCAGCACTTACACACACTCACTGCCTGTCTCCTTTCTCATTTTCAGTCTCCCATATTTCCCTCCTGCCCTTGGCAAGAGAAGCCTATTCTTAGGTCCCTGGTATTTGGATGAGAATGCTGTTCACTTTAAATATTCAAAATGGCCACCACTTGTAAACATTCAAAATGGCAGCATCCTCAGTCACTTTACATATCCATAATGAAGACTGCTTGTAAACAATCAAAGTGGTTGCACCCTCCAGACAGCCAAAAGTCCACAGCTCAGGTTGTCTCCCTCTTTGCTGTTTCCTTTCCTAGTCATCACTTAGCAACACAGATGTCCCTGCAGCCCATGGTGACCAGGGCTGATATTTAGGTCAATTCTCAGGTCCCAACACCACTTGGAAATATTCAGTCTGTTGGTCCTGTTAGAGTAGCTGACAGTCCACAGCTTGATCCATCTCCATACTCACTGTTTTCATTCAGGTTCTTCCACTAGTTGGTGCCTAATCCACTACTGCATACTTCCTTTCAAAGCTCAGGGATCCAGGATTATCTTCTGTATCTCTGTCAATTGGTTTCTCTTTTCTTTGGTGAAGGGGGTCTGTGTAGCTTGTCTGTCTATTCTGCCATCTTACTGGAAGTCCCTGCTTGCAAACTTTTAAGATCTCAGTTTTTACTCACCAAAGTAAGATGTCAATACTGTCTTTGTGAACTATCTTATTCCAACTGACCTTGATGTCCCCTGAGAGTTTAGTCCAGCAACTCATTCTCTCAAGGTTATTTGTTTATAGCTAAAAAGTTTTCACAAGTATGCCCCTGTATATTCTATTTCATAGATATATTTGCATCCCATATAAATTCTCATGTAGAGATAGCCTCTGTCAAACCTTTATGTATTCACTGGTGTAGTCCTATTCACCTCACATCTTTTCAGCTTAAGTGTCTATATAAGTATCCACTTGACCATTATTGTTATTGCTGGTTTGTGTATGTAATACTGTTGACTTTGTTGCCTTTATCACTGTCCTCCTTTGCCTTGATTATTTTGGGCTGAACTCTCCATTATTGTATATTGCCTCTCCCTTCACCCATGTTAATATGTATATACCCTCTAGTTAGCAATTTACCCTTCCTTCCACTCCAACTCCTGGTAACCTTCAAAGAATGTCTCTTTTTGTGTGTAAACTTTTCTTGATTTTTTATAGTAGTGATCTCATGAAATATTTGACCTTTTGTGATTGACTAATTTCACTCAGCATAATATCCTCCAAGTCCATCCATGTTATAATGTGTTTTGCAGACTCTATCATTTTCTTTAACATTGTGTGTATGTACCATAGTTTGTTTATCCTTTCGTCTGTTGATGGGCACTTATGTGGTTTCATCTATTTGCTATTGAGAATAATGGTGCAGTGAACATGGGTGGGCAAATATTTCATTTCTGTAAGATTTATATTGTGGTAGTTAAGGTTGTGTGTCAACATGGCTGAGCTGTGGTTTTGAGTAGTTTGGCAGCTGGATGTAGTTATTCCCCATGGTGAGATTGTAAGCATCTCTTTGTTGGAATTTGCTGTGAACAGTTAAGTAGTTGAAGGGGAGTTAACTTTGGGATATGGCCTGCTTCCGGTATATTTGAAGAAGCTTTGGTAAAGGTCTCTAGCTTTTTGGCACATTTAGATCCTGTGTATGGCTGAGTCTTTATCTCCAGTTCCTGGACTTGAACAGTGGCCTGCTGTGTTACCTGTTGATCTTGGTATTGTGTCATTTTACCTTCTGATCTTGGGTTCATCAGCCTCAGCAGCCAGTAACTTCATGAGTTATGAGAAGCCTCCAGCCAGTGGGCCTGGAACAAGAGGCAGAGCTGAAGCCTAAGGTTGAGGGGTTTTACGCAGCCTCTAGAGCAAGAACTTTGCTTTGGACTTCTATCCTCCTAAATTAAGAAAGAATAAATTCTATTTTTTAAAGCAATACACTTGTGGTATTTCTGTTATAGCAGCACTAGGGAACTAAGACATACACCTAGTAGTGGAATGACTGGATCACATGGTATTTCAATATCCGACTGTTTAAGAAAGTGCCATACCATTTTCCATAGTGGTTGCATTATTTTACAGTCCCATCAGCAGTGTATGTTGTTTCCTGTATCTACACACCCTAGGATTAGCAACTGATGTTTTCTACTTCTGTGAACTTTGATATTAATGCTGAGGTGAGATGATCTCATTGTTGTTTTGATTTGCTTCTCTCTAATCTGGTAGCATAGTGTGCCTAAGGCACTTGACTGCTAACCAGAAGGCTGGCGGTTCAAACCCACCAGCCACTCCTTGGAAGGAAGGTTGGACAATCTACTTCCGTAGTGATACTGCCTCGGAAACCCAAGAAGGGGTCGCTGTGAGTCAGGTCCAACTCCACGGCACATAACAACAACAACAACAACAACAATAATGACTAATGATCACTAGCATTTCCTCATACGTTGTTTGGCAAACTGAATGTCTTTTCTAGTGAAATGTCTGGTCAAGTCCTCTACCCATTTTTTATTTTTTTTTTGGTTTTTTTGTCTTTTTATTGTTGAGATGTTGAAGTTTCCTATACCTTTTAGAGATTAGTCCCTGTCTGATAAAAAAGAAAGAAACAAACAAATATTAGAGACCAATACCCTCATGAACATAGATGCAAAAATTCTGACCATAATCCTAGCCAAAATAATCCAACAATAAAATAATACTTCAGGACCAAGTGGGATTCATACCAGGTATGCATGGATGGCTCAACATTAGGAAAACAATGTAATACACCACATAATTAATTAAAACAAAGGAAAAGAACCACATGATCATTTCAATTGGTTCAGAAGAGACATTTGATAAAATCCAACATCCATTTCTAATTTTAAAAAGCTCAGAAAATAGGATTAGAAGAGAAATTCTTGAATATAAATTAGGCCATATATACAAAACCAATGGCCAACATTATTGTCAGTGATGAGTAACAGAAAACATTCCCTTTTGAACCAGACAAAGATGCCTTTTATCACCACTCCTATTCAATATTGAATTGGAATTCTTGGCCACAGCAATAAGGCAAGAAAGGGAAATAAAAGGTATTCAAACTGTAAAAGAAGAAAAGCTATCTTTATTTGCAGATGATATGATCATATACATATAAAATCCTGGAGATCCAACAAGAAAACTACTGGAACTAATAGAAGGGTTCAACAAAGCGGCAGGGTACATGATCAACATACAAAAATCAGTCAGATTCCTCTACACTAACAAGGAGAAACCTAGAAAGGAAATCAGGGAAACAATACCATTCACACTAACCATCCAAAATATTAAGTACTTAGGAATAATTCTAACCAGAGATAAAACAAACAAACAAACAAACAAACAAAAAAACTCTATACAAATAAAACTACAAAACACTACCAGAAGAAAACAAAAAAGACCCCACATAAATGGGATAATATACTATGTTCGTGGATAGGAAACTGTAGTATTGTGAAAATGTCAATACTACCCAAAGTGATCTACAGATAGAGTGCAATCCCAGTCCAGATTCCACCATCATTCTTTAAAGAGATGAAAAAAAATAATTACCAACTTTCCATGGAAAGAAAAGTCCCACATAAGAAAACCATGACTAAAGAAGAACAAAGTAGGAGACTTCACACTCTCTGATCTCAAAACCTGCTTTGTATCATTGTGGTTAAAACAGACTGGTATTGGTATAATGCTAGACACATAGACCAATGAAACAGAATTGAGAATCTAGATGTAAACCCATCCAATTATGGATAGTTGACCTTTGACAAAAGGAGAAAACCCATTAAATGAAGAAGAGATAACCTCTTTAACAAACGGTGCTGGCAAAACTGGCTATCCATTTGCAGTATAATGAAACATGATCTGTATCATAACACTTACCATATATGAAAACTAACTCAAGATGGATCAAAAGCCCAACTGTAACACACAAAACTGTAAGGATCATCAAAGAAGAAATATGGGCAAACTTCGGAGCCCTAATACATGATGTAAATACACCATCAAGCATAACTAAAAATGAACAAACAGCAGAAGACAAAGTAGGACCCTAAAAATTAAACATTTAAGTGCATCGAAAGACCTCACCAAAAAAATAAGAAAACCTACAGGCTGGGGAAAAAGTTAAGAATCTACTCTTAAACTACACTTACAAGAATATGAAATAAGAGTTCTGGTAAGATGATGGAATAGGCAGAAAGACTGTACAGACCCTCTTCAAGAAAGAAAAGGGGAACCAATTAACACAGATACAGAAGATAATCCTGGGCCCCTAAGCTTTGAAGGGAAGGATATAGAAGTGGACTAAATGACAACTAGCAGAAGAATTTGCATGAAAATACCAAAAAAGGAGACATAGGGAGCTGTAGTCTGGAAGCAATCCTGATGGCAGAGACAGCTTGGATATTCCCAAGTGGTAGTAGGACCTAAGAATTAACCTAAAAATCAGCCCTACTAGCCAGTGACTGCATGGAGGACTGCTCTGGTGGCTGGGGAATAAAAGGGGAAGCAGAAAAGAGGAAGGTGGGCTGAGCTGTGGACTTTTGCCTTTCCAGAGGACACAGCCATTTTGAATGTTTACAAGAGGTTGACCATTTTGGATATTTACAGCACCAGCATCCTCCCAGGTCCCAGGGACTTAAGTACAGGCTCCACTTGCTGGGAACTGCAAAGACATCCCGGACACACAGACTTCTAGAAAGGGGCAACATACCCCTTGTTATTCTTATACCCCATACCCTCTTGGTGAACGGAGGTGCGGCCATCCCTCACTCCCACCCACCTTGTAGGCTGGAAGGAATTCCATCCCTGTCTGTGTGCTCCC
>NW_006921737.1:4221562-4229716 GCF_000298275.1 Orycteropus afer afer | reverse complement strand
AAGGAAATGATAACATGATTCATAAACATAATGAGCTCAGCACAGAAAATAATATGGAACAAAGAAACCAGGGACACCATGAAAAAACATATAACAAAATGACAGCAACCAATTCATACTAGTTAATAATTACACTGAATGTTAATGGATTAAATGCACCACTCAAGAGACAGAGAGTTTCAGATTGGATAAGAAAACAAAATCCATCAATACACTGTCTACAAGAGACACCGCTTAGACACAAAGACAAAAATAGGCTAAAAATCAAAGGTTGGAAAAAGATACATCAAGCAAATGGCAACTATAAAAGAGCAGGAGTGGCACCATTAATTTCTGCTCAAACTGACTTTATGACAAAAACCACCATACAACACAAGGAAAGACATTATATAATGATTAAAGGAACATTTGAACAAGAAGATATAACCATAATAAATATCTGTGGACCCGATTAAAGCACCCCAAAATACATAAATCAGATTTTAAAAGAGTTGAAAAGGCAAATAGATCACTCCACAGTCATAGTAGGAGACTTCAATATACCATTTCCAGGGAAAGATAGAGCAACTGAAAAGAAACTCAACCAAGATGCACAAGAGCTAAACAATACAAGCCACCAACTTGACCTTACAAACATCTACAGAGCACTTCACCCAACAACAGCACAATATACATTTTTTCCACTGCATGTGGAATACTTTACATGATAGACCATATGTTAGGTCATCAAGCAAGCCCTCATAAATTTTAAAATATTGAAATACTGCAAAGCATCTTCTCAGATCACAATGCTATCAAATTACAAATCAACAATAAGAAGATCAAAGGAAAAAGAGTAAACATATGGAAACTGAACAACACCCTCCTTAAGAATGACTGGGTAAGAGAAGAAATAAAAATTGAAATTCAAAAATTCCTTGAATCAAATGAGAATGAATAGACAACATACCAAAATCTTTGGGACACAGCAAAAGCAATGATCAGAGGCCAATTTATAGCAATAAATGCACACATCAAAAACAACAAAGAGTCAAAATCAACACTTTAAATCAACATCTCTAACAATTAGATAAAGCACAGCAAGAAAAGCCTATAGTAGAAAAAAGGAAATAATCAAGATTTGAGCAGAAATCAATGAAACAGAAAATAGAAAGGCAATAGAAAAAAAATCAACAAAACCAGAAGCTGGTTTTCTGAAAAGATCAATAAAATTGACAAACCGTTGGCAAATTTAACAAAGGAAAAGAGGGAGAGAATACAATTAACATGAATAACAAATGAAATAGGTGACATCAAAACAGAACCAAATGAAATGAAAAGGATAATATCAGGATACTATGAGGAACTGTACTCCAACATATTTGAAAATCTGGAAGAAATGGACAGATTTCTAGAAACACACCACTTACCTAAACTAACACAGACTGATGTGGAAAAGTTGAGCAGATCCATAACAAAAGAAGAAATTGAACAGGTCCTCAAAAACTTACCAATAAAAAAAGTCCTTGCCCAGACCATTTCACCAGAGAATTCTACCAAACATTCAGAGAACTGACACCAATCCTACTCAAATTATTCCAAAACATAGAAAAGGATGGAACCTCCCTAACTCATTTAATGAAGCAAGCATAACCTTGATACCAAAACCAGACACTTGCTCTCCTCTGCCTTTTGACCTTTTCCATCTCTCAGTAAAGCAAGTTAACTATCATCCACCATGCCTCCTTCATCACCTATACAAGCTATGTTGCAAAAGCTGAGGGCCATGGATGAGGACATTCCATTAGAATTAAAACATGTTTTTCCCTTAACGGAATACATAGATCAGCGGACTAATCAACCAATGTGAGCATAAAACATTTTCTTTGAAAACTCTTAAAGATTTGAAACAAGCTGCTACCACCTATGGGCCAACAGCACTGTTTGTAAAAATCTTAGTAGAAACCATTGCTCAAGAAGTTTTGTGTCCTTGTGATTGGTATATGCTGGCTAAAACTGCATTATAAGGAGGAGATACTTGATCCAGAGGCTAGGGTTTTTGGTTACCCCCAGCCAAAGGCCCAAGGCCATATACATAGAATGGGATGGTAATCAAGGTGAAGAGAGGAACCTAGAATATCTTTAAAAAGATTATGTGTTTTGGATTATGTGTTTATCTGAATGTACTATGGCTATCGAATGTTCTCTTACATGTTTGTACATTAGAAATGATTATGGGTTATGTGGATAACAGAGAATGTGTAAGTCCGCCTTCAGCCAATACTTGATTGGATATGTTAAAAGGGGAAATAGAATTTGCCCAGAACATAGGCTTTTGTTTCAAACCCTGTGTGTAGAGTATAGGGGGCTTAGGTAGAAAACCTGAGCCCCACCCAGTACAACTGAGGGAACAGAAGATTTGCATTTGAATAAGGACCTGAAGAGGAAAAAAAATAAATAATGACTGACTCTGAATTTGAGCAAGCAGACTGGTTTTGGGTGCATTGAAACAGGAATGTCATGGTCCATGAGAAAAACCCCTTCCAGGACTGAAAGTTAAAGGAAGCCAGTGAGTAGTAAACTTGTATATTACTCGCTTCTGACCACCTGGGTCCACCTGGGGGAAATGGGGGAAGTGAAGCAAAGAAGAAACTGGCTGAGTTTGGTATTCTTTAACCTAGGCCATGGAGGCTGGGGATGAGAGGAAGGGCTGGCTGGTCTGAAGTGAAATGAATTGTAAACCTGCGGGCATTGAAATAGTCCTTGAGGAGTGAATATGTAAGAGAAGGTGCTGGCTTGTTTGAAGTGAAGGGAAGAGTGTGACTCCCAAACTAGGCAGCTGGTACCCATGGCCTAGCTGGGATGGCAAGGGCTGAGTTGACCAGAACCCTACCAAACAAAGAGGAAGATGTTTGACACTGAGCTAGTGTTAAGTTGCTGCAATTTGATGGCTTGAGCTTGGCTGGACTTTATTTGTTTATGGATCCAGATGTCTAAAGTTTCCAAGCAGAACAAAAGATTCTCCAGAGAGAAAGGACCATGCTTGTCTCCTCAGAGTACTGGTTTGATCGGGATGGGCAAATTAGAAATTGACTATTTAAAATGGGGGGAGATAAAGGCATGAAGTGGCTGGCTTATGCACTTTCATGGGTGTGGTTAATCTTAAACTGATGGTGAAGGGGATGTTCACCTTAATTTTTGAAGTATAAAAGGTATAATGGCTAGAAAAGCCAGGTGGTGGCCTGAAGTATAGTAAATTATCTGGTATGGCTTTTCTAGCCATAAGTCTTTGTAAACTCCTTGGTAGAATTTGCTGTGAGCAACTGAGGAGGAAGTCTCATTTGCCAATTATTGTAAATGTTATCCACCTGGGGTGTTTTTGTAGGGAGTGGCACAAAGCAATGTCCTGGGAAGGTCGCTCTCTCTCAAGTGCTTAGAATTCTGATGCTATGATTGGCTAGTTTGGCCACTCTGCCAGGCTCAAAAGGAAACCTCCTAGAGGCAAAACTCTCTCTGACTGCTGGCTGAGAAAGATGTGCTGCTGAAAGAGACATGCACTCCTGAGAAACATGTGCTGCTGGAAAAGAGATGCAAGAGACACACATTGCTGAGAGAGACACTGAGGGACATGCACTGCTGGAAGATAGAATAGACTGTTGGCTGAGAGACAGTGGGCTGAGAGAGACTGAGCGTTTTTCCTGAACTTGTATTGTAGCCTGGTTCTTCCCTAATAAACCCCTTAATCTATGAGGTCTGTGTAACCACTGCAGTGAGTTATGGAACCCAGCAAAAAGGTGGCAAGTGCTGCGGGAGGAACGGTTGGTATCAGGGTTGGTGAAAGGGCTGGAGGGAGATAACATGTTTGACCTCACAGTAATGGGCCTTAGGCTACTGATGGTGATTCTGTTTTCCTCTTGTGCTGTTAGACGAGGCCGGTCAGAAGATGTGGCCTCTCTGCCCTTTTAGTAACCCCAATCAAGTTGTAAACACTATACTTAATGAATTTAAGAAACTTAACCCTTGGAAAAGTATTCCTACATTTCTATACCACTTTTCACCATGTTATAATGTTTTAATTGTATTATTTGTTATTCTTTGGGTTCTGAAACTAATATGTCAAGTAATTCAGTCTTTGCCTACTGAGGTATATCTACTGCATTTAAAAAATAAAAAGGGAGGAAATGTTGGGGACCAAGAAAAAGACCCCCAAAAGAACATGATTGCAAGGCACATGTTCTAATTACAGTGAAAAGATGACAAGGCCTCTCTTGTGATTGAATGTTCACTTTTAGAGATGGCAAGACCTCTCTTGTGGTTAAATGTTTGCTTTCAGAGATGGCAAGGTCCCTCATTGTTAAATGCTTAATTGGCAAAATATCAAAGTATTAAACTTAGATGTTATTCCAGTAGTCCATGTTTTTATCTTATGGGGATGTTTCATACTTTGGGTCACTGTGCCCTAGTAAACATTTATCATTTTATACTCCTTATTCCTGAGGAGATTTCTGTGATTGTTTTAATGACCACCTTTTATCCTTGAACACATAGAGGAGTAAAACTTTAGCTCTGTAGAGAATAAGATGATTGTATGGATTCCAAGACTAATGATGTAATCACGTACAGACATAAATAAAGTAGAACAAAGGCATCAAGCGTCACTCTCATAGAACACACAGGGCATCCACCTGGCCCCCTGCTCCTTAAATAAAAAAGAAAAGCATTAATCCTTTCGTGTCACTTCATTTCATGACCTGTGCAGTTTTGTCGGACGTGGCACACAGGGAAGAGGTAACTATTGGGAGGAAGTGGGAGGGGAGCTGTTGCATTGGGGTAAATTGTAGTCAATGTCATGAGACAACGTGTGTGTGAACTGCTGTATGGAAAGTGAATTTGCTGTGTAAACTTTCACCCAAATCACAATTTAAAAATAAATAAATTAGAATATGAAATAAATTATGCCCAAGGATATTCATGGCAGCACTTTGATATGCCAAAAATTTGAAAACTACCCAAATGTACAATGTAATGTCTGGTGAAATAAACAATGATATTCACAGAATGGTATAGCAAATAACTAGAAAAAAAAAGAACGAGAATTTATTCACATAATGCTCTGGTGTCATGTGAAATAAATATCGTTAAGTATATGTGCTAGGATATAAAACACTCTAACAAATGATACAATTAGATAGATGATAGATAGATAGATAATTGATAATACCCACACACATACATATATGTATGTACATGATGTTTTATTAAAACTGAGAAGGATATGAAGTATTGAGTTAAGAAGCTCAGTCTAATAAATGTAGGGAGATACAGAAGAGCTTGTGTGTTCTACCCTGTAGAAAAAATTTAAGATAACAGGCATGAGATTCCTATTCTTACAAGGCCTATTGGAAAGACTGGACCTTGGTTGATGTCTGGGAACATGGCAGGTGAAGAGTTTCACTAAACTTTCTCTAACTGATAAAGGTGCTACACCATGCCTAGACTGTTTGTCCAATTAATATGTTTTACACTGAACACTTGCTTTTCTTCTGGAAGTTTGATTTTGGAACAAGCTAGGCAGAGAGTGCTCAAATAACAAGCTTGAGTGGTGAGTCTCTAAAGGGTCTCCCTGGCAATTTTGCACACATTACTGCATTTTTTCCACTCGGGGCAAGAGTGAGCTCTGTATTGGAGGTAGAACACATAAGGAAGCGTGCACATCAGTTTATAGAGACTGCACCTGTGTCTTTTTCCTTTATGATCCAGGTGTATGCTACATCACATCTTACCTGTGAATACAGCTATATACTGAGTATCATGAATACTTCCAGAGGATCTCCAAAAGTAGACATGGTCTTAGGGACTTACAACACACGTTCATTACAAATAGAAATTATATTCCTTTTAGACCAAAAATTCTTTTAAAAACATTTTAATTTTAGAATAGATTCAGATTTATAAAAATCTTTCAAAAATAGTACAGGGAGTTTCATGTGCTCCTCATCCAATTTCCTCTATGTCCCAGGAATTTCCCTGGGTTTTGAAATTTCCCATTGGATGAATTTGGAGAAAGCAAAAAATCTGTCAGGGGGTCCGGTTACCAGCATGAGTTTTGTTAAGAATAAGAGGGAAAAAGCAAAATCAAGAAAGAGGGAGAGAGAGAGTTTACAAAGCGATAGATAAAAGGTAG
The DNA here is from genome assembly GCF_000298275.1 of Orycteropus afer afer. Classification (NCBI taxonomy): domain Eukaryota; kingdom Metazoa; phylum Chordata; class Mammalia; order Tubulidentata; family Orycteropodidae; genus Orycteropus; species Orycteropus afer. Next base: position 4,223,553 of record NW_006921737.1, on the reverse strand, counting down.
ACACAGGCTTACACAACTTGATAGAAGCTTCTCCTGATGCAGTGGGCGGGTGGGATGGAATGGATCTGAGAATATCCTCAAAAACATGTCTATCTTTTGGGAATATTTATACCTGAGGCTGCAGGATTGAGGAAGGGGTCTATGTGACTAGGACTGGAAGGCTACATGACTGGTTTCTAGCCTTAGTGACACCTGGGCCACTAGGGAGGGCGTCCTGGGCTGCACTTTCAGGACTACGAGTATTTTCTTTGATAAAGCACCCTGGTTTAGATCTTCCATTGTTTGGGGCTAACTAAAGAACAGGTTAATTCCTAACAGGGAGACAGTGATTGAAATGTGACAGGGAGGGGGCAGGGAATGGCTAGCAGTTTCTTACAAGCACAGCTAACTGAGTTGGGTTTGAGGCCATTTTTGGGATACTGAAGTCACTGACCATACACCACCCCAAGACCTCAAAATGGTCCTTTTGTTCTACACGCCCCTTCTTTTGCTATGTCCCTTGGACCTGGGTATTGGAATATGTAACCACATTCTATAAATACAATATAGATTGCAACATCCAAACAACAAATTAATATAAAATCTAATATTCCATATAAGTGATAAATCCAGGTGGATGGTAAAGAATTTACCCAGGAGGAAACAAGGTCTATACTTAATTGCTGGATAGCAGAAATGTGGGCTTTCTTATGTTGTAGAGCCTGGTCAATAGTATGATTATAATTGGGTATTGCCCCAGGAGGGTAAAGACACATTACAAATTACATTAGAAGGGGAGAGAAGTCTCTTAGGGCTGGAGATGTGTTTCTAATCATTTGGACAGCTACACAGGGTTTAATTCACAGGCAGCAGTTACCAGGTCAATCCGGCACTAGAGGAGATGGGAAGTTCTCCACACACCCAGCAGATGGATCAGTTTCACACTTGGGATACAGTGAGAGCCCAATGTGCAAATAGATTGTCAGAGACCCTTAAGGGTGATACGATAAAGTCTTTAAAGGAACAATCCAAGGTAAATCCTGGTGATCTAACAGGACACAAGCAGTGCTGAAAGTGGAGGTTAAGATGTCTGGGCAAGGTTTCTGCCCTGGCTTACAATAAAATATATATATATATATATTTTTTCCCCTACCAGCCCTTAGGTTTCAGGGAGGCTGATATAGTTTAAAGGACTTATAGTGAACACCCGTAAACTCATGAAATAAGTTCCCCTTTTCAATGATGGTCCTGGATTAGTAATGGTAAGGATATTAGGGGGCTTTGGGTGTAGCAAGGGAGTAATAATCAATGGGGCATCTACCCCAGCATCACAAGGGGAAAACAATCCCAAACCACCAAGGGCTTACCTGACAGCTCTAAGGGAGCTTAATTACATGGTCCCCTGTGTCTAGATCCTGTGGCAAAAGCAAAAGGATATTAGTCTCATGACCTACAATAAGAAGAAAGTCATTGTCTTCAGTGCCTGGATCCACATAGTTCTTTGAGGTCCTTGAGTTAACATCTGATAGGCACTGGGGTATTCCTGTCATTGGTATTCATTGATCTGCCTCAGTGCCTCTGGGAGGTGTCATGTCCATTGTTGTAAAGAGTGGGTCTTGCTTCTTAGAGCTTGCCTCAATAGTCCATTCATTCCTTCGATAAGACGGGCTTCATTGGAACTATAGGACAAGTACAAGTGCAGGTAACATCATTTGTATTTGTCCATTCCTGTACTTCATGCCCAGTGAAATGTCGGCCTTGATCACTGTCAGTGTCTGTGGGTGTGCCATAGCAAGCATCAAGCCAGGAGAGTCCCCAGATTGTAGAACACTGTATAGCCCATTTGCACAAGTTTGCTTGTAATAAGCCAGTTACAGTATCACCACAAGTTATAGCAAAACAGCAATTTTGTGAGGTAGCAGGAGACCTAGGTAATCCACTTGCTATCTTTGTGCTAGGAGCTCTGGTAGCATAGTGCCTAAGGTACTTGACTGCTAACCAGAAGGCTGGTG
>NW_006921737.1:4220334-4221462 GCF_000298275.1 Orycteropus afer afer | reverse complement strand
AAACCACCAAGAAGAGCCTGACTCACCTTAACTGCTCTTCACAAACAGTTAACAAGATCTAAATACAACAACATCACAATGGCTCAGAGACAACAGACCATCACAGTTCACACAAAGAAGCAAGATAAAGAGGTAGAAACAAGGAAGCAGGATACAGACCCAGAAAACATCCCTGAGGAAGAAACTGCATTGGAACTCCCTGTTAAGTAATTCAAAAGAATTATATTTAGATATCTTCAAAAGATTGAGAGATAGACCAAAGAAAACACAGACAAATCCCTAGAAGAATTTTGGAAGAAAATACAAGAACAAAATGACAAAATATATGATAAATTAGAAATGATTCAAAATTTACAGATAGAAATCCAGAAGATTAATACTAAATTCTCAGAAATAGATAACACATTGAAAGGGCAAAAGAGTACAATTGATGCAATGGAAAACAGAATTAATGAGATTGAAGACAAATACCTGAATACTTCTTTGGAAATGGATCAATCAGAAAAAAGATCCAAACAACATGAAGAAAGCCTAAGGATCATATGGGATACCATCAAAAGGAATGACCTCTGTGTCACTGGAATGCCAGAACAAGAAGAGAAAAATGAAACCACTGAGAAAATTGTCCAAGATTTGTTGGAAGAGAACCTCCCTGATATGATGAAAGATAAGAATATATCCATTCAGGAAGTTCAGTGAACCCCAAACAGGAAAGACCCCAAAGGAAAATCACCAAAGCATATTATCATCAAACTCTTCAAGACCAAAGACAAAGACATAACCCTGAAAGCAGCATGGGAAAAAACAAAAAGTTACTTACAAGGGACAACCAATAAGAATACTCTCTGATTTCTCAGCAGAAACCATGCAAGTGAGAAGGCAGTGGGTTAGTATATATAAAACCCTGAAAGAGAAAAATTTTCAACAAAGAATTATATACCCAGCAAAATAGTCCATCAAACATGATGGTGAGATTAGGAGATTTCCAGATAAGCAGAAACTAAGGGAATTTGTTAAAACCAGACCAACCTTACAAGAGATACTAAATGGAGTCCTTTGAACAGAGAACCAAAAATACCAAACAACAATCAACCATCAATACACAAGATGACATAACCCAGAAACCAC
>NW_006921737.1:4210731-4213239 GCF_000298275.1 Orycteropus afer afer | reverse complement strand
GAGCTCTGGTAGCATAGTGCCTAAGGTACTTGACTGCTAACCAGAAGGCTGGTGGTTCAAACCCACCAGCCACTCCTCGGAAGGAAGGTTGGGCACTAGTACTTCTGTAGTGATACTACCTTGGAAACCCAAGGAGGAGTCACTATGAGTCAGGGCCGACTCAATGGCACATAACAACAACAACAACCGTTGTGCTGGGGCTTGCCCACAGGGAATATGGCCTATCTGCCAAAACATTGACTTTTTCCTTTCTAGCAAACAATGGTGACATTGATCCCAGGTTTTTTTAATGTGGGCCATAGATATGGTGATTCCCATTCCTTTTGCAATGGCCCATAGAGTTCTCTGTCCTTCATGGCTGCTGGAATTTTTGTGTAACCATTGTACTACCTCAGTGTACTCAGTGTCAGGTAACCAATTAGTTAGGGTATGCAGATGGGCAAGTTCATCAGCCTGGGCTTTGCCAGGGGAGTGAGCAGGCTGTGGGCCGATACATGATAGGCAGTAACATCTGCTTTAAAGTCCAGACCCAAATGTCTGCCCACAGTTGTTTTCCCCAGAGGGGCTGACCTGCCACACACCAGTCTTCTTTATGCCAGGTTGGCAGTCACAGGGTAAGAACTTTAAACACTGCCCAGCTGTCTGTACATAAGATAATAGGATCCTTTTCATTTATAAGCACCATCTAGGCTGCTCTTAGCTCCATCTATTAGCTGCCTTGGCCCTCTGCTGATCTATCCAAATTGTTTTGGTACTAGGATGGATGGCTCTTGCATTCCACTGGGCTGGGTTTCCCTGAGCCAAGCCATCTGTGTACCAGGCATCATTAGGTGTGGGCTCAATCCCTTCTTTGACATGAGTTTTCAGTAAGGGATAGAATTCTGAGATCTGAACTGTAGAATTGCTTACTTAGGTTACTGGTCCCAGGATCTTATGGAGCTCCACACTCAGGGGACTAGCTGATAGGAGGCTCCTTTGCTGGAGGTAAGCAAGCCATTTCACGAGTGTTCCTGCTTGGGCCACCCCTGACTTCAGCTTGTTGAATACTTTTACCCATCCTGCAATGAGACAATGTATCTTTACCATTACAGGAGCCTCTTATGTAATATCTTCTACTTGTTGGAGACTTAAATAAGCTGCACATAATTGTTGCTCCATTGGGCTGTATCTCTGATCGGCTCCTTTCCATAATTGGGAGCAGAAATTTACTGGGACCTGCTTTCCTTGTTTCCTTTGCCACAGTCCCTAGCCAAACCCCTCAGAATAACTAGCAACATCCTCTTAATATGGGATACTGGGCTGGATGACTTCCAGAGCTTTTACCTGCTGGTCTGCTACTTCAACTGTTTGAAATGTCTTTTCTTGCTCTCTTCCCAAGCCCAAATAACTCTATTTTCTCCTAGCTTAGAGGGGGGTGTAGGATTTAGGGCAGGTGAGGGATAAAGGGTCGGCAATACCCTAACATTCCTAGCAATGCTTGTAACTCTAACTTTAGTAGGTAATGTATAAGCACATATTTTATCAACAACATCTGCAGGAAGGGTTTTAGTCTTACCTGACCAGATAACCCCCAAGAATTTGACAAATAACCTCAGCCCTTGAAATTTGGTAAGGTTTACAGTCCATTCTCAACCTTCCAGGTAGGGTATCAACTGGGGAGCAGTGTACTCCAGGAGAGAAAGTTCATCACAGGTTAGCATAACATCACCAATATAATGAAATATGAAAATTCTCTGGAGAGGTTTCATCTTTGAAGGTCTTGAGCAACCAGGTCATGGCAGACCGTAGGGGAGTGACAATAACCTTGGGTGAGGGTTTGAAAGACCCAGGACTCTCCTTTCCACTCAAAAGAAAATTGATCCTGGCACTCAGAAGCTAGAGGGATGCTGAAAAAAGTGTTAGCAAGATCTAAAACAAATGTAAGTATGGAGGTGTTAACTAATAGAGTTTAGTAATTGGGCTATGTTCAGGACATCAGCGTGCAGAGCAGGGGTGACTTTGTTTAGCTTTCTGTAGTTCACCATCATTTGTCAGCTGTCACCCAGTTTCCACACTGGCCATAAAGGGCTGTTGAATGGGCTGTAAGCACGTTGGATGATTTCCACTTGTGCTAGTGCTGCAACAGTATAGGTTATTTCCTCATGCTCCGCCAAAACTGTTTAATAGTCACAATTCTGGTGGGGGAAGGGAGGCACACAGGCTCCACTTTGCCCACTCCCACACAATTGACTTAATTGCCCTCACTCTCAAATAGAATTCTCCTGTGCTTGTTAACAGGCTTAATCCTGAGAGAATGTCAATTACCAAGACTGCATTTGGGCAGAGGGGAAATAAGCACCTGGTAGTCAGAGGGTTTAAAATCAAGAAGGGAGTGCGTCAGGGTTGTATCCTCTCTCCACACTTATTCAATCTATATGCTGAGCAAATAATCCGAGAAGCTGGACTGTATGAAGAAAAACGTGGTATTAGGATTGGAGGAAGAATCATTAACAACCTGAGATATGCAGA
>NW_006921737.1:4176119-4209945 GCF_000298275.1 Orycteropus afer afer | reverse complement strand
GAGCTCTGGTAGCATTGTGCCTAAGGCATTTGACTGCTAACTAGAAGGCTGGTGGTTCAAACCCACCCACCAGCCACTCCTCGGAAGGAAGGTTGGTTAATCCTACTTCTGTAGTGATATGGCCTCAGGTTCGGAAACCCCAGGAGGGGTCGCTATGAGTCAGGGCCAGCTCAAGGACACATAACAACAGCAGTCAGAGGGAGGGAGGCACTCTATGGTGAGAGTGAGTGCTATGCCCTACACCTGAACTGTGCTCCCACCATACCCATCAATGGAACTTAATGGGCCTTTGAATCTGTTTATATTCCCATGAACGAGGGTGCACTCGATACCTGTATCTACCAAAGCTAGTGCTCTCTGTTCATTGTTCACGGACCAGTGGATAACTATTTAGATGTGGGGCCTCTGATCCCCCATAATCCTCAGCACCTTCGGTGGGGGATCTCAGCCTGTTTCCTAGTCTAAGGGAACCAGGGAAATATTGGGAAATCGGCAGGCTGAGCAGTATCAGCACTCCCCCACACACACACTCAGTGGTCAGAACTGCTGGTCTGGTCCCAGAGGATGCCCCAAATGTAGAAGGATGGCGTAAGACTGTTTATCTATTTCTTTCCTAGGGGTTCGGCAGCTGTAAAATCAACCCAAAGCTGCTTCCGAGTCACTCTTAGGGACCCTTTCCTCTTTGCGGAATTCTTTGGTCCTCTTTCTACCCTGGGGGCCTTCCCAGTAACTCTCACGTTTTCAAGCCTTAGACTGTCAGTTTCCCCTATAGAAGCAGTGGCTTGAGCTGCTTGTGATATGGGAAGCCCAATCACCATCTGGAGGATGGGCAAAATGAGATCGTAATACTGGCCAGGGTCAGACTGTAGGAGGGCATTACTCATGCCATCCATAAATGTTTCATTATCAGGACCCAGAAATTCAGACGCATATATAGCATGTTTTGTTCCTAATTCCCTAATGAATCCCTGCAGCTCTTCAAAAGTGTTCCATTACTCATAGGAGAGGTGTAGTGAGTATCTCCCTCCATGGGCACTATATCGGACAATATTTCAGGGCTATTCATGAAGTTTTCCAGTAATATATCAGACAGTGTTTCACTGCTATTCATAAGGTTTTCACTGGCCAATTCTTTGATAGGTGGAGGTCCCTTTCCTTCTTCTGAGTCTGTCTTGGTCTGGAAGTGCCACTGAAAACTGTCCAGCGTGGTTGACCCTGCTGACATTTGAAATACCAGTGGCATACCCTCCAGCCTCACAGCAACACACAAGCTACCTCAGTAGGACAAACTGAGAGATGAGTAGTGGAAAAAGCTAATGGATAATTTAAAAATAAGTGGATTTAATCCCTGAACCCATTGGCCAATTTTATCATTAAAAGGAGACAATAAGATATTGCATACTTCTTGAACTGATGAGATGTAAACTTTCATAAAAAAGAAAAACTAATCAAAACTTGAATCTGATCAAGTCTCTGTTTACAGAGGAAAGAAGAACATACTAAATGACACCATATGGACGCAGCCAAAACCAGAATGTAAGGAGCATAATAAGACAAAGACTTGGTTTCTTCAACAAATAAATAAGGAAGAGAAAAAGAGAAAAGCTGAGGGAACTTTTATAGATTGAAAGAACCTCAAGAATCATGTTAAACGAATATAATATGTAAACCAAGTTTGATTTAAGCAAACCAAGTAAAGTCATCGATAGAACAACTGATGCTATAGAAAGTATATATTTGATGACATAAATGATTTCTGTTTTAGATTTAACAATGATATTGTGATTATTTTAGGTATCTTTGTCTGGCACTTGAATAAAAAATAAGTTTTAAAAATGTAGACTTGGAATTATTTTTTATAATATTCTTCCTAATATCATCTCCTTATATTCCCATAACTATCAACTAATAGGTTTTCAGTGCAGATAGAATTAGCTTTTATTTTTCTACTGCCAGACTAAGACATAAACTATTTCAGTGTCTTATCCCAACATCTCCAAGGAAGTGGAAGAACCATGTGTTCCAGTGGCTAGCATCATGCCCTGCTAGGTCACTACCTCAAGCTGCCTACATTTACACACGAGCAAAGAGCTGAAGGAAATAGTCACAACATAGAGTTCTCTAGGCTTTATTTTCCATCAAATTTGTGTAAGTTCATTTAATACATTCAGATAAAGCACACTAGAACACACACATGTACACACACACACACATACACTTAGGGGGAGATAGCCAAAATGTGTCCTTTCCTGACTTTACCTCTGCCGAACATCAAAAGTTTTTCTCCTTTGCACATTTCCTACACATTCTTTAGAGAAATAAACAACTCCCTAGTAACTTAATATTTCAACTACCTTGATTTTGAAATTGACAAAGCAGTATCCAGGAAGTCACTGAAATAACTGACTATTTAACATTAACATTTCAGAAATTTTTGATTACAGGAATGCAGTGCCCCTGTAATTTAAAGAGTAAATCACATTTTGTAACCCATCCTTGAATCCCACACATATTTTACTAGTTTCACTTCATATTATTCAATTTTTTTTTCGTTGTTGTTGTTGTTATGTGCCGTCGAGTCATACCCGACTCATAGCAACCCCTCCTTGTGTTTCCGAGGCAGTATCACTACGAAAGTAGGATTGCCCAACCTTCCTTCCGAGGAGTGGCTGGTGGGTTTGAACCGCCAGCCGTCTGGTTAGCAGGCAAGTGTCTTAGCCACTATGCTACCAGAGCTTCAATTTTTAGGCAAAGGTAATTCTCTAGGTTGTATAATATTCTACCAAAATGTCTAGGTATTTCCTCAGTTGGAGAATATTTAAGCTGTTTTCTGTAAATTTGTTATTATGGACAAACTTTGATCAACATTGATGTATAAAAAGCTTGTACTGTGTGAATTGTGAACTAATTCTTCATGATTGCTTTCAAGAAGTGCAATTAATGAATCTGGGAGTTTTAAGGTTCTTGACACACTTGCAAAATGCTTTCCAAAAGTGTTGTACCAGACTTCATGCCTGCCAGCAATGCACAATTTGATACTTTGCAGCAGCCAGATTCTGCAGTCTTTTAATCCTAAATGCACTTATTTTGCATCTCTTCTGGGCTTTTATCCTGAAATACATCTGATCTTGTATTGTATGTTGGGTCAGAGTGAGGTGGGGGATGATGAGGATGCTCCAGTGGTTTCTTCCCCTTGAGCTACCTTTCCCAGTCCATTTTCATACAATCACTTTGCCCCAAAATGGTTTCATTTAACACTCCCTCTGTTTTGAGGTATAATGTCACTAAATTCTTCTGTTTTTTTAATCCCCTTAATTCTTTTGATTTGCTGAATGGTTGAAAACAAAAAGAATAAATTGTTGGCATGCAAGAACCAGGTTTCAAATGAAGTTCCCTCTTTGTAAAGCTACAGATTACAGGTTTGGCTCAATCTATGTCCATTCCAAATGGGTCCCATGCATGGCAGTGGTGGTGTCTGGCTCAATGGCCGCCTTGTCCAGGTTGCTGGTCAGAATCCGGCTTAGTTTTGAGCTGTTATTTCAGACAGCAATTAGAGTTTGCTAATCAGAGCATTGAAACAGTATGCAAAGCAAAGCTCATTTCCTTTATAAAGCTTAGAGTTGGTTTGCATTTTCTCTTATTCTCTATTTTAAACTACCTGAAAAGCTGAAATGTGCATGGTGCTTTGAAAAAGCAGCATGTGGCTTAAAAGCACAATATGATTAGACAGAAATATGATAATGTGGTTTAATTGCCTATCTCCTTTTCTCATTGTTTATGTTTTTTTTTAATTTTTTATTAACTTTTACTAAGACACTTCAGAAGTCTTACTGAAAATTTATAGCGGGTTACCAGACACCAAACTTCCATTGAAGTCAGATTTATAACAGTGATCCACAACCTTCAAGGTTTGAGTCACAACTATTTGTTCATCCATGCATCTATAAATCCATTCATTCATGCAATAGCCATCTATTTTTCATTATATGCCAGTAGAATGCCAGATATAAATGACTCAAGACTAAAAACAATAATATTCTTGTCCCAAGAATGTCATATTGAAGAAATAGGTAGACCCATTCATAATTATCTCTAATGTAGAAATTTCCAAAAGAACAAACAATGTTCCTATGACATGTAGGAGTATTCCTGTGTGAAAACATAATGAAAAGCAACACAAAAATGTCAGGCATATTGTAAACTGCCAAGTGATTTTAAGTAAATTTTTACAATGATGAATTTTGTATGCATGATAAAAAGTAAACTTCAGTTAGTCTGACTAAAATTCTTTTTTAAACTATGCACTTTTCCTGTTTCCTTTTCCTCTCACCAACAGATCAAGATTTTCTACATCCTCTTTTCCAGAAAAGTGTCACAAAACATTCAGTAAAGTTCATATGTTATGAAAAGTCTTGAAGCATGAAGACTTGGTGACCAAGAGAAGTGTCCCATGAATTGTGACAAGTGGAAAGCATTATTTCTCTTTGAGTAATTCAGTTTGGACTTGGTCATATAGATGTCTTGGACTCATTTGTCTGTGTAAAAAAACTGGTGGCCAATCATTGGTCTTGGAAACTGAACAATAGTGGACTTTATTTTCTCTATGATATGTAGGCCTAGTCTTCCCAGAGTCCTCCCCTACTTAGTGTTCCAGTGGAAACATAAACACTAATTTCAGATTCTCTTCTTAGGTCTTTACTACACCCTAAGAACCTGTTAGGAGCTCTGGTAGTATAGTGATTAAGACACTTGCCTGCCAACCAGAAGGCTGGTGGTTCAAACCTACCAGGCACTCCTCAGAAGGAAGATGGGGCAATCTACTTCTGTAGTGATACTGCCTCGGAAACCCAAGGAGGGGTCACTATGAGTTGAGTCCGACTCGAGGGCACATAACAACAATACAACAAGACCTGTAGAGAAGCACCAACAGTTAATGCTCTTAGCTGCTAACCAAAACGTTGGAGATTCGAGTCCACCCAAAGATGCCTTGCAATAAAGGCTTGGTGACCTATTTCTAAGAAATCAGCCATGAAAACCACATGGAGCCCCATTCTACTCTGACACACATAGGGTTTCCACAAGTTGGAGTTGTTTCAATGACAACAGTTTATGACCTATAGGAATATTCACAAAATAAAGAAATTTATCTTCCTTTCAAAAATTATTCACGGTGTCATTTAAACAAACTTAACTGGAATGAGCTCAATGATGTGCAATCTCTTGGACATTTTTATTTACAATTTTATCTTGAACGGTAAATAGGCTCTGGCACATGGTAGATGTTTAATAGTATTTTAAGAATGGGTAATGAGAATACACACAAAAACAGTTCCCTGGTTATCCCAGACTTTAAAATTGTGCCCATTATCTCCTTGTATAGTCTATCACTCTGATGGTGTTCCCTTGCAGTCACATGGCACTCACCAGGGAAAGCAACTGCTCTCAGATGCAGAGATTTCTTTGAATATTTCACTCTCTTTGAGCACGGCCATATCAAAAGTTTAGAATAATAAATTCCTTCTTAAGAGTGTTTTTTTGTTTCAGATGTTCTTGTCTTTTAATTCCTTGCCTGGTAAATATAAATCTTTCCTTTTCATTATAAACTAAAAGCAGAATCCCCATGGAATAAACATTGCCAAGCCTATTGGTTTTCTATCTTCCATGACAAAACCAAGCTCGTGATTGTGACCTTTACCATTATATTTCCCTCTCTTTGGAATATAGTTCCATAGAACTTTGCATGGTTGACTCCTGTTATTCATGCAGGTCTCAATTCAATTATAATCTCACAAAGTTACTATTTGAATAAGGTAATGCTGTCCTTCAAGTTGCAATCACGATTTATCTTCTAAATCTATTTTTTTGAATGTGTTGTTTTTGCTTTTTTTTTTTCACATAGAAATGAGCCATACCTTTAATGATCTTTTTTTTTTTTTTTTTCTGTCACTCTCACTAGGTTGGAAGCTCCATGAAATCACGTGCCACATGATTTTAGTACCTAGAAAATTTCCTGACCTGAGTACCAAAAATAAAAGCAAACTCACTGCCATCGAGTCAGATCCGACTCATAGTGACCCCTCCTTGGGTTTCCGAGGCAGTATCTATCAATACAGAAATAGATTGCCCAACAGTTCTCCATAAATAAGGATAAATTAGTAAATAAGATAAACTTCTAACCTTAGAATAGAGCCCTCCCTTACATGACTACTAATACTCTGAATGAATTTTCCTGCTCACCATTTAGTTGAAACATTGACCCTAAGAAAAATGTGGTAAAGATTTATCCTTGCAAATCTCAAGAAAGAAAATCGTATTTATTACATCACAGCAGTCACACAGTATACATGCAAAAAGCTCTTCATGAAATAACAGAAGGCCTTTTTATCACTTCTTGTTTCCTTAAGAGATTGCAAAGAAAACCAGTTTTGTGTTTTCTTAGTGGATTGTATAAATTATATATAAGCCTTCTCATTATTCTGGATCTCCCTCTGTATGTCCTGTCCACAGAGGCCTTACACTGTCTCCAATGTAAATCTTACATTCAACCACTCTGTTTAGGAAAGGACATAAAGGAAAGATTACTCCCAGAATTAAAGCCCATGGCTTCTCAGAGCACTTTTTCTCCTGACTTCTTTGCTCTAAGCCCTGCCTACTTCTATAACCCCCATCTCACAAACTGTCCTTCAATCCACTGCTATCTACACTCATCTTCTAACTTCAAATATTCTATAATTTCTTCTTCTTTAAGGACTTTTCTAATCAGTTCCACCTGTCTATAACTGTGCTGTGTCATCAGTAGCTACTTATCATACATGGATACTTGAATTTAAATTTATTAAAATAAAATAAAATAATTCAGTTTACCATTCACACCAGCCACATTTCAAGGGCTCAAAAGCTACATGTGACTAATGGGTATTGTATTCCATAGTGCAAATATGGAATATTTCCATCATTATAGGAAGTTCAGTTGGACAGTGCTCACCTAGAACATTCTTTCCCTTAATTTTTGCTGTATTGATTCCATTATTTATCTTTGTTTAAACAGAATTTCCTCAGAAAGGCCTCCTGTATCCAAATAGTGTATAATAGCCATCCAGTTTCTCCCTCTATTAATTGATCCATTTTAATGACCTGAAGAGCATTTATCTCTATCTGATATAAATGCAATGCAACACACTGCCAGAAGAGTCAGATCTGACGCATAGCAACCCCTCCTTGGGTTTCCAAGGTGGTATCACTACAGAAGTAGATTGCCCAATCTTTCTTCCAAGGAGTGCTTGGTAGGTTTGAACCACCAGCCTTCTGGTTAGCAGTGAAATGCCTTAGGCACTATGCCACCTGAGCTCCCTCTGATGTATTTTTTTATTTATTTAATATATTGTCTACTTCCTCTCTAGCAAGTATACTAAATGAAGAAAGAGACTTTGTCTCTCTTATTTGCTATTGAATCTTTAGTGCCTAGCACAGTGCCTAACACAAAACAGAATCCCAGTAATTATTTTGTTCTGTTTATGACAAAAAAAATTAGCAATAATTGTTGCTGATGGTTGGACAATGTGAGTAATGTAAATAATATCACTAAATTATATGTTTTAAAATATTGGAGTTGCAAATGTTACGTTACATATATTTTTATAACAATAAAGTATTATTTGTCATATCAATTAAAGAATGAATGAATTTAAGAAATACACCCAGTGGACTTAAATATCCCTTCCTTTCTTTAGATTTCTTGACACCCTGATGAACCAGACTCTAATATATTTTAAACATAAAAAAAGGGCTGCTGTGAACACCATCTGGAAAGCAGAGTTAATAGATTTTATGTGAAAGATCTGAAGGTAGTGATTTGAGGTAACCGAAAGGAACTTGCTTATTTATAAACTGAGAACTTGAGAAGGTACATGAATTTCTACCCATTTTACCAAATCTGAGAAAGATAATTGGTGAAAAATTACCCTTGTTCAGAAGTCTACACTGATCAGCAAGATTTACTGACTGCTATCAGGAGTCTGAACTGGAAATTCCTGCAAACAATAACAGATTGATAATGAAATATTGATCAGGGATACACATGGCAGGGTAATTGTCCATTTTCTCATGGAACCCAGAGCATTTTCTGGCTGTTGGAGGGTGGGGGCCTGGACTGGCAACTATAGTCCCAGAATCTCCTTCATTTGTGTTGATTGTGATGCTTATTTGATGTTCTTTGGTAAGTGTGGCTCTCTGTATTTTCTCTGGGCCCTACGGACCTCTTTTTCCTTCTTCTCTACCTCTGCTTCTTCTCTGCTTAAATATGGCTTTGAAAATAAGATGGTGGGTCTTGTGCAAAGCAAACTTCAAAACTAATCCATCAGGCTGGCCCAGCAGCAGTGGCTGTAGTGCAGGGATGACTGGCAGACAGCTCAGCCACTACTTACTTACAGCAAAGATGACATCCTGTGCTGTTCCACACATGCCTACCCACACCCTACACAGATGGAGCACGTTTGCAGAGTATCAGATGGTGTGCCTTTTGGCAGAAATACCAATCAAACATCTCTTGTACTAAAAACCCCCATTTTCCACTGCAGAATAGAAAATACACAGGCATCAGAGGTATGGGCTATCATCAACCATCTCCTTCACTTCTTTACTCACTGCTTTTGTTGACACCTGGAAAATTAGTCATCTGAGAATAACTCTTATCATAATATAAAGAGCAATGGATAGACTCACGCAGTCCTGATTTCCAATCTTAGTTCTGGTACTTATTCTTTATCTTGTCTCTGAAGTGTAATTCCTTTTGACTTAAAAAAAAAATAATAATAATAAAATTATAATGTATACATTACAAAGATTTTGTAAAAAAAAAAAGTGAATGATATTGATAATGGCATATATTAATTGAAGATCCTCACTGGGTTTCAATACCTTAATCTGTAAAAGAAAGAACTTTTCCCTGCTGTATCCTCTATATCCTACCTAAAAGTAGAGGTCACTTTCCTATCTCTCAGGATCATTGTGAGGATTTTGTCAGAATACAAACATGCCTTATACCCTAAGAAGCTGTACTAGCACAAAAGGTACTAATTATTTTCCCCAGGTGGTTTTTAAAGCTGAGAAAATAGTTAAGGTATTTTTAAGCTATTACTGACCTAGACAAAGAGTGACACATTGGTGAAATGAACCATCTTTAGAAACGAAGTTGAAAGCCATCTATATATTAAACTGGACCTCCCTCTAAGTTGAGAAACCTTGGATACATGATTCATAGAACTCCACCTCCACAAAACTCAGAAATGAATGGGCTTGGAGGCAGAATTGATAATTGCACAGGAGGGCCTTTACAGGAAATAGATTCTGAAAAGTGTCCTAGGGGACAGGCTAGTTCACCAGAAAGGCTTAACAGCACTCATCTTTAAATGGAATTAATTTATTTTTGAGCTAGTTGAGGTAAGGGCCCTACTTCTTCTGTTTGAACAATATATTCTCCTAATTCCTTGAAATCCATGGGGTCCCATTATATACTTACCCTAGCTGTTATAGACATTTTTTATGTTCTCCCTAAGATCTGCCCCCAAACCTTTGATATTTCTTATTTAAACACTTCATTTTTTACTTCTTTACTTTTAAGATATTGTAGGTCACAGTAGACCTTGATTCCTACCACAAAGACTAAGAAAAAAAAAAAAAGAAGAAGAAGATAAACTACAAAAATATTTCTAAACGTATTAGAGAGCTAGGGAAAGAACAGAAAATACATAAACTAGAATTTAAGATAGAGAAGAGCTCTCCTTTGATGAGTTAAAGATCACCTACTGAGGTCAGTTGCTGAACTTAGTGTAGGCCACATTGTGATAAAAGGGCTTTACTAGGAGAAAAAAAAAAAGGAGGTGGAGTAGGGGGAGATTTGGTTATTGTGTGTAGCTGACTTGATGTATGGAAAGCTAGAGTCACAAAAATGTGGTCAATTTTCCCCATGTGTGTCATTGAAGTTTGGTAGGATAGGTGTCTCGGGGATTTAGCTAGAAGCTTCTGAAAGGCAGAATGAAATTACCCTCAGAATCATGGTGCTTATAGGTTATGTCTCCCTAGATGGAGAGAGACTAGGACAAACATATGGCTGATCTCCTCAAGATATTTACTAGGTATGAAGCTCACAGGGTATACTAAAATGGTAAGCTCAGAACTTCTGAAAGACAAAATATGAACTTCACAATCTTTCTGTTCTGTTAAGACAAAGACCTGCTTAACTCTCTATTATAAATTCAGAGGGTCATGCCTGAGAAACATGGACAAACTAGAGTCAGATTCGATTTTACTAAAACTTCTACCCAGCTCTGATTGAAATTAATCTTTGTTCAAACTGAGATGATCAGTTTTTTACCTTCTCTGCCTAACAGAGGAAAGTGAAAATGCTTTTTGGAAGAAAATAATATTTGGATAATCTAAAGTTATTTTATATGCAAATGTCCAGCATTAAATAAAGCATTACTAGATATAACTGAACCAAACCAAACGCAAAGCCATCGAGTCAATTCTGACTCATAGCAACTCCCATTGGGTTTCTGAGGTGGTAAAACTTTACAGAAGCAGATTGCCCAGTCTTCCTTCCACAGAGTGGCTGGTGGATTTGAACCACCAACTTTCTGGTTAGCAGTAAAATGTGTTAGGCACTGCACCAGATGTCAGAGGAGACAAAATAATAATAATAATAATAATAATAATAATAATAATAATAATAATGTGGCCATAAAAAGAATAAAAAATAATAACAATAAAATAAGAGACCAAGAGTTAATTCACATATTGGAGTAAGCAGACAAGACTTTTTTAATTTTTGTGATTAAAACATTAAGTTAAATAAAGAAATTATCAATAAAGTTGATGAGAAAGATGGAGAATATCAACATAAAATTGGAATTTGTATTTTAAAAAATAACCAAAAGAGCATTATTTAAACTGAAATACATATTGTTGTTGTTAGGTGCTCGTGAGTTGATTCCTACTCACAGTGACACTGTGCAATAGAACAAAACACTGCCCAGTCAGTCCTTACAATGCTTGAGGCCATGATTGGAGCCACTGTGTCAATCCATCTTGCTGAGGGTCTTCCCCTTTTCCTTTGATCCTTCACTTTACCAAGCATGATATCCTTCTCCAGGAAACAGTCCCTTCTGACAACAAGAGCAAAGTAGGTGAGGTGAAGTCTGACCATTTTTGCTTTTTGACATATTGCATTGAGCAACTCTGCTACAAAAGACCTCTTTCAAGTGCTGAAGAGCAAAGATGTCTCCTTGAAAACTAAGGTGCAGCTAACCCAAGCCATGGTGTTTTCAATCAACTCATATGCATGTAAGAGCTGGATAATGAATAAGGAAGACCAAAGAAGAGTTGATGCTTTAGAGTTGTGGTGGTGATGAAGAATATCGAGAGTACCATGGACTGCTAAAAGAACTAATAGATCTGTCTTGGAAGAAGTGCAGCTGGAATGCTCCTTGGAAGGAAGGATGGCCAGATTTCATCTCACCTACTTTGGTCATATTTTCAGGAGGGACCATTCTCTGGAGAAAGATGTCATGCTCGGTAAAGTAGAAGATCAACAAAAAAGGGGAAGGCTCTCAAAGAGATGGATTGACACAGTGGCTGCAATGATGAGCTCAGGTATAGGGGGTGGAACAGGACCAGGCAATGTTTCATTCTATTGTTCATAAGCTCTCTATGAGTTGGAGATGACTCGACGGCACCTAACAACAACATTTTTGCTTTTAAGGAACATTTTTGGTGCACATGTTCCAGGACAAATTTGTTCATTCTTCTGCAAGTCCATGGTATTTTCAGTGTTCTTCACTTACACCACTATTCAAAGGCATCAACTCTTCTTTGGTCTTCTTTACTCATTGTCCAGCTTTCACATGCATATGAGGTGATTAAAAATGCAATGGCCTGAGTTAGGCACATCTTTAGTCTTCAAGGAGATATCTTTGCTATTCACACTTTAAAGTGGTCGTTTGCAGCAGATTTGCCTACTGCACTGCAATGTATGATTTCTTGCCTGCTGCTTCCATGCGTGTTGATTGTGGATTCAAGTAAAATGAAATCTCTGACAAATTCAATCTTTTCTCCATTTATCATGATGTTACTTACTAGTCCAGTTGTGAGGATTTTTGTTTTCTTTATGCTGAGGTGTAATCCATACTGAAGAATATAGTCATTGTTCTTCATCAGTAAGTGCTTCAGAAAGCGAGTTTCTATCATCTGTTAATGAGTCTTCCTCCAATCCTGATATCATGTTCTTCTTCATATACTCCAGCTGCTCAGATTATTTGTTCAACATACAGATTTAATATGTATGGTGAAAGGATACAACCCAGATGCACATTCTTCTTCATTTTAAGCCATGTAGTATCCCCTTATTCTCTTCAAACAACGCCCTCTTAGTCTAGGTACAGGTTCCTCATGGACACAATTAAGTGTTCTAGAATTCCCATTCTTTGCAACATTATCCATAATTTGTTATGACCCATACAGTAAACAAAACACAGGTACACATGTTTCTGGTATTCTTTGCTTTCAGCTAAGATCCATCTGACATCAGCAGTGCTATCCTTCATTCCACATCTTCTTCTGAATTCAGCTAGCTTTTCTGGAAGTTCCCTGTCAATACACTACTACAACTATTTTTTGAATTGTCTTCAGAAAACTTTTAGTTGAATGTGATATTAGTGACATTATTTGATAATTTCCACATTCTCTCAGATCACCCTTCTTTGAAATGGGTACATATATCCATTCTTCCAGTCAGTAGGCCAGGAGCTGTGGTCCAAATTTCTTGGCAAAGATGAATGAGTGCCTCCAGCACACCATTCATTTGTTGAAACATCTCAATAGGTATTCCATCAATTCCTGGAAGTTTGTTTTTAGTCATTTATTTTAGTGCAGCTTGGACTTCTTTCTTCCATATCATCGGTTCTTGTTCACATCCTTCCTCTTAAAGTGGTGGATCATCAACCAATACTTTTTGGTTCAGTGATGGCAGTGTATTCCTTCTATCTACTTTTGATGCTTCCTTCATCGTTCAATATTTGCCCCATCAATATTGCAATTTGAAGCTTAAATGTCTTCCTTCAGTTCATTCAACTTGAGAAATGCTTAGTGTGTTCTAACCTTTTGGTTTTCTAACTTCAGGTCTTTGCATATTTTATTATCATACTTTACTTTGCCTTCTCTGGGCTGCTCTTTTAAATCTTCTGTTCAGCTCTTTTATTTCTTTATTTCTTTCTTTTGCTTTAGCTACTTCCTATTCAAAAGGAAGTTACAGAGTCTCTTATGGCATCCTTTTTTATCTTTTTTTTTTCCTTTTCTAGCTTTTTAATGATTCTTTGCTTTCTTCATGTATGATGTTCTTCATGTCATTCCACAACTTATCTGGTCTTTAATCATTGGAGTTCAATGCATTAAATCTATTCTTCCAATAGTCTCTAAATTTAGGTGGGATATACTCAAAATCACCTTTTGGCTCTCTTGGACTTGTTTTAATTTCCTTCAGCTTTAACTTGAACTTGCATATGAGCAATTGATAATTCTGTTCCACAGTCAGCGCCCAGCCTTGTTTTGACTGATGACTGAGCTTCTCCATCACCTGTTTCCACAGATGTAGTCAATTTCCTTTCTGTGTATTCTATCTGGTAAAGTCCAAGTATATAGTTTCCATTTATGATATTGTAAAAAGATATTTACAGTGAATCAATCACTTTTGCAAAATTCTATCATGTTTGCAATTAAGAATTTATTGGATGGTGTGTCAGTTAACTATTGCTACAGAGCAAAACATAGTGCCTTAAAATGAAAGTCATTTATTATTTTTTACAATTTAAAGGTGAACTAAGTGGTTCTGAAGATCTGAGTCTGTCTCAGCTGATCTTAACTGGTTTTTCTCATACGTTTCTCAATAAGCTGGTAAATTATCTAAGAGCTAGCTGATCTAGAATATTTATCCTTAAAATGTTTTTCTCTATTCCATGTACTGTCTCAGATTCCAGAGGTTATTGTAAGAAAGGAGTTTCAAGATAGAGTGTGGGAATGTGTAGGTTCTTCTGAGATTTAGACCCAGAATGGGTACAATGTACTTCCACTGAATTCTATTATCCAAAGACAATCACAAGGTCATCCCAGATTGAAGGATGGGAAAATAGCCTTAATTTTTTAAGAAAGTAGCTGCAAAATCACACTGTAAATAGTAAAGAAGGGTCAGAGAATTTGTACCATGTTTGCTTTCAATCTACCACATGTGTTTAATATCTGAATGAACACAGCTAAAGATATTATTAGTGAAATTGAAGCAGAGCAACAGAAAATAGTGAAAGTAAAATACAGAACAAAAGAAAGAGTAAAATAAATATACCATAGTAAGAAAGACACAGTCAGCATTGAGTAGGTCTCAAATACATGTATTTTGGAATCTTAGAAGGAGAAGAAATGGAGAATGGAGCAAGAGTAATATTTGAAATGATAAAGGAATTTTTCAAAATAATCGAAATTACTTACACACAAATTCTAAATGATCAACCACTCCAATCAGAAGAAACAAATAGAAGAGCACACCTAGTCACATAATCAGACTGTTGAATAAAAGAAACTGGCTTTGTATATTTTAGCAACAAACCACCAGAAAATAATTTTGATGTCATTTATAATAACATCAAACATGTAATTAGCAAGAAATAATTTAACAAGGTATATACAAAATTTCAAAACAAAAATTGAAAAACAAATTGAGAGAATCAAAAAAGGCCTAAAAAATGAATATATCGTGTTCATAGATTGGAAGACACAGTATTATTAGATATCAGTTTTCTCAAAACAAGTCCCTAAAATTATTTAAATTATTACAGTCAAAAACTAAGGAAATTGGAAGATGACATCACACTGATAGTCTGCACATTCAGTCCCTCTACCAACTGAATTTTTGAGTAATTAGGTAAAGCAGATACAAATAATGATACTGGAGTTATGAGTAATTAAGTAGAAGGTAAAGTATTAGATACAGTGAAGGCAGTGAAAAGAAGCAGGTAAAGCAACTGGGAAAAATAATTAAACCTTCCCAGCTAGCGGAGATGTAGAGCAGTCATTAGAAATGTGAAAGAAGTCAAGGAGGTAGGAAGGATGAAAAATAAAATAAAATAATAAAATACCCAAAGGCATTGGGGACTCAGAATAGTTATACTGGGAGTGTTTCGAGGCAAACTGGGGCTTTGAGTGGGAACCAAGATTTTACTGGGAAACAGATCAAGAATTCCCTTGGCTTGGGTTGCCATGGAGTCCAGAGGGAGTGGGGGAAAGGGAGAAGAAACTCTCTCTGAGTAAGCAGAGCCCCAGAGTGGATACATGGCAATGGGTTCCAACTCTTAGAAACCCTTTTTAGCACAGAGTATATCTGTGAACTGGGATTTTGTGACTTGTCAAGCCACACAGAAATGGGTGGCCCTTTGTCTTTTGGGGTGCCTGTTGGGTTTGAGCTACAGGATTTTGATTGATGGCTGGGCTTCATCATGTGCAGACGGCCCCGGAAAGACTCAGTCTGCCATTTCTGAGCCTGCAACACTGACTAAATTATCTTGTGCTAAAAGCAGAAAATTCCCTTTGCTTTTGTATCCTGAGGTTTGCTTCTGGTACTTTTTTTTTTCCTTCATTTTCCTTTTCTCCCCTGTCTCTTTCAACAGTATTATTAGATATCAGTTTGTTGTTGCTGTTATTGGTTGTCGAGTTGTCTCTGACTCATAGTGAACGACCTTATGTACAACAGAATGAAACACTGCCCGTTCCTGTGCCAGCCTCATGATCCCTACTATCTCTGAGCCCATTGGTGCAGCCACTATGTCAAGCCATCTTGTTGAGGGCCTTCCCCTCTTTTGTTAACCCTCTGCTTGACCAAGCATGACATCCTTCTCCAGGGAATGGTTCCTTCTGACAATATGACCAAAGTAAGTGAGATTAAGTCTGGCCATTCTCGCTTTCAAGGAGCATTCTGGCTGCACTTCATCCAGGACAGATTTGTTAGTCATTTTAGCAGACCTTGGTACTCTTAACATTCTTCTCCAATACCACAACTCAAAAGAATCACCTCTTCATAGATCTTCCTTAGTCATTGTCCAGCTCTCACATGCATAAGAGGCAATTAAAATACCAGGGCTTGGGTTAGGTGCACCTTAGTCTTCAAGGAGACATCCTTGCTCTTCCTCACTTAAAAGAAGTCTTTTGCAGCAGATTTTCCCAATGCAATGCATCATCTGATGTCTTCAGTGCTACTTCCATTGGTTTTGATTATAGAACCAAGTAATATGAAATCCTTGACAACTTCATTCTTTTCCCCATGCACTGTGAAGCTGTTTATTGGACCAGATGTGAGGATTTTTGTCTTCTTTATATTGAGTTGTAATTCATACTTCAGACTGTAGTCTTTAATTTTCAACAGTAAGTGTTTCAAGTCATCCTCACTTTAAGCAAGCAAAGTTGTGCCATCTGAATATCACAGGTTGTTAATGAGCCTTTCTCCAATCCTGATGTCACATTCTTCATATAGTCCAGCTTTTCAGATCCAATAGGAGGAATATATTAAACCTCCACCAGTCAATCGTGGCTACTATGCTGAACACCTCACCCACTAGACATGTAACACCTATACCTCCTGCACCACAATATCACCGACAGACAGTGGACAACACCTACATGTCCCAACTCCAAATCCCCTTCATGAAGAACAGAGATCTGTACCCATATCCCATCAGTGATTCCACCAACCCAGAGAGAGCTAGAGAGTGACCTAGTACAATTGAGTTAATAACCAAAGAAGTATAACTGCTACACACTTCCAGATAGAGTAAAACATAAAATCAGAGTGAAACAAATCAATTCATAACTGACAATTAAAGACAACAACTTCAAAATGTCTAGGAAACAATAGAAAAACCTCAAATCAACTAATAAAACAGGACAAGATAATAGAAACAAAAGGCCAGACTAAAGAATTCACATATAACTTGGAGGAGGAACAGGCAATAGAACTATCTAATAAAGAATCCAGACAGTACATGTATAGGACCCTTCAAGAGCTCAAGGAAACCATGAACAAAAATAACAAGAAGATATAGTACCTTGGAATAATTCAGGAAAACTATCCAAGAGCAAAATAACAAGATAAATGCACAATTAGAACTCATACAAAAATAGAAATTAGAAATCCAGAAGATGAACACTAAAATTATGGAGATAAATAACACAGTAGAAGGACAATACAAGTAGACTAGAACTGACTGAAGAACGCATTTTCCACCTGGAAAACAAATCCTCTGATACTAGTCTGAATGAAGAAAAAGCAGAACAAAGATTTAACAGAAATGAAGAAAGCCTAAGAGTTACATGGGATAACATGAAAGAAAAACAACATACTGAGAAAATTGTCAAAAATTTGCTAACAGATAATTTCCTCTATATTATGAAGAAAGAAAAATTATCCATCCAAGAAACTCATCAAACCCCATACAGGACAAATCTCAAGAGAAAGTAACCAAAACATACCATAATCAAACTTTCCAAAACCAAAGACAAAGTTCAGGAAAAACAAAATGTCATCTAAAATGGATAACCAATAAGACTAAGTTCTGATTTCTCAGCAGAAACCATGCAGGAAAGAAGGCGATGGGATGTCATATACATAAACTTGAAGGAAAAGAATTACCAACCAAGAATTATATATCAAGCCAAACTCTCCATCAAATATGAGGGTGAAATCAAGACATTTGCAGACAAACAGAAGTTAAGGGAATTTATGAAAACCAGACCAGCACTACAAGAAATGCTAAAGTCATCCTTCCAGTAAAAAATTCACAACAGAGAACAATAAATTAATATCAAGACACTTGACACCACTACCTAGAAACTAAACCAGAATATGATTCTCAAAATAAACTCACAAAAAAAGGTGCACAAAGAAACAGGGAAGTCAAGCTGCAGATGATACCAGCAACAAAGCAAATTGAGGGAATAAAAGTTTTAATTACCAAACTTCCAAATGGAGTGGAAGACAGGATGATGTCCTTATAGAACAGATTGTTGCAAATTTAGGGAGATAAGAATTTACTTCAGGGTAACCACAAAGAAAATTTAAAATCCTTCTAAACAAACTCAAAAAGAAGGAAAACACAAGGGCTTAGTAAGCACAAAACCAACAATAATGAAGAAAAGAGAAAAAACACTTGATGACAAAATGAACTCAGCAGATAAAAATATTTGGAACAAGGAAATCACCAACAACACAACAAAAATCACAATAGAATGACAGCAATAAATTCATACCTATCACTAATATGTTCATTGTGAATGGACTAAATGCACCAGTCAAGAGAAAGAGGGCAGATTGGATAAGAAAAGACCCATCAATATGCTGCCAACAAGTGACCTGCCTCAGACACAAAGATAAAAATAAAAGTTAAGAGGTGGAAAAAAATATATCTAACTAATGGCAACCAAAAAAGAGCAGAAGTGGAAAAATTAATTTCTGAAAAAATAGACTTCAAGGTGAAAACCAGCATATGGGACAAAGAAGAACACTATATGATGCTAAAAGGGTCAATTAAGCAAGAGGACATTACCATAATAAATATCTCGACACCCAATGAAAGAGCTCCAAAGATAAAGCAAATATTAACTGAATTGAAAGGAAAAATAGATAATTCTACAATATTAGTAGGAGATTTTAACACACAACTTTCAAGGAAGGATGGAACAATTAGGAAAAAACTCAACAAAGATACAGAAGAACTCAACAACACAATCAACTGACTTGTCCTCATAGACATATACAGAGCGCTCCACCCAACAAAAGCACAATATACATTCTTCTCCAATGCATATGGATCATTCTCCAGAATAGACCATATGTTAGGAGACAAAATAAACCTCAATAAATTAAAAAACATTAGAATACTACAAATCATCTTCTTGGATCACAATGCAATAAAATTGTTAATTGTTGTTATGTGCTGATGAGTAGGACCCAACTCATAGTGACCCCTCCTTGGGTTGCTGAGGCAGTACACTATGGAAGTAGATTGCCAAACCCTCCTTCTGAGGAGTGGCTCATAGATTTGAACCACCACCCTTCTGGTTAGCAGTCAAGTGCCTTAGGAAGACCAAGGGGGAATAAAAAATCAAATATGTGGAAACTAAATTATACACTACTCAAAAACTACTAAGTCACAGAAGAAATAAAGTGTGAAATAAAAAAGTTCCTAGAAACAAATGATAATGAAGATACAACTTACCAACTTCAGGATTTGGGACACAGTGAAAGCAATGCTCAGAGGTTAATTTATAGCAGTAAATACACAAATCCAAAAAGAGGAAAGAATCAAAATCAACACTTCAACCCAACAACACCCACAATTAGAAAAAGAGCAACAGAAGAAACCTACAGTATCCAGAAGTAAGGAAATAATAAAGATCAAAGCAGAAATGCATGAAGCAGAAAACAAACAAAAAATCAATAGAGAAAACCAACAAAACAAGAAGATGGTTCTTCTACAAGATTAACATAATTGACAAACTACTGACAGATTTGACAAAGGAAAAGAGAAGATGCAAATAACATAAATAATAAGTGAAAAAGGTGGCATCACAACAGAAATGACTGAAATTAAAAACATAATGAATGAATATTATGAAGAACTGTATTCCAACAGATTCCAGAACCTAGAAGTGATGGACAAGTTTCTAGGAACACAAGACCTACCTAAACTAACCCTGTCAGAGACAAAATACTTCAAGAGAACCATAACAAAAAAATTGAGCAGATCATAAAAACAACTCCCCACAAAAAAGGTCCTGGTCTAGACAGCTTCACTGGAGAATTCTACCAAACATTCAGGGAAGAGCTGACACCCGTATTACTCAAACTATTCCAGAATATAGAAAATGATGGAATACTTTCAAATTCATTCTATGAAGCAAGCATAAGACTGATACCAAAACCAGGGAAAGACACCACTAAAAAGGAAAACTACAGACTAATATCCCTCATGAATATAGGTGTAAAAATCTTCAACAAAATCCCAACCAACAGAATCTAACAACATATCAAAAAATAATACATCATGACCAACTGGGATTCATATCAGGTATGCAAGGATGATTCAACATCAGAAAAACAGTCGATGTAATCTACCACACACACAAAAACAAAACAAAAAGAACCATATGATCAATATCAATCCATGCAGTAGTAGCATTCAATAAAATTCAACACCCATTCCTGTTCAAAACTCTCTGCAAAATAGGAATAGAAAGGAAATTTCTCAAAATAGTAAAGAACATATACACAAAACCAACAGCCAACATTATTGTTAATGGAGAAAGATTCAAAGCATTCCCATTGAGAATGGGAACCAGACAAGGATGCCCTATATCATCACTTCTATTTAACATTGTGTTGGAAGTCCTTCCTAGCCTAAGCAACAAGGCAAGAAAGAGAAATAAAATGAATCCGAATTGGCAAAGAGGTAAAGCTATCTCTATTCACAGATGACATGATCCTGTACATAGGAAACCCAAGAGCCTAAGCAAAAAATTACTGGAACTAATACAAAGGTTCAGTAAAATGACAGTATACAATGTCAACATACAAAAATCAGTTGGATGACTCTACATCAACAAAAAAACAAACCAAGCTCACTGCCACCAAGTTGGATCTGACTCATAGTGACCCTTCCTTGGGTTTCCAATGCAGTATCACTACAGAAGTAGATTGCCCAATCTTCCTTCTGAAAAAGAAACAAGAAAAACAATACCATTTACAATAGCTATCAAAAAGATAAAATACTTAGGAATAAATCTTACCAAGGACAAAAACACATATACAAAGAAAACTACAAAACACTACTACAAGAAACTACAAGGGATCTACACAAATGGAAGAATATGCCTTGTTCATGGATAGAATGACTTAATATTGTGAAAATGTCAATATTATCAAAGCAATATCCACATTTAATGCAATCCCGATCCACATTCCATCAATATTTTTTAAGGACATGGAAAAACTAATCACTGATTTCACATGGAAAGGAAAGAGAACTCAGATAAGAAAAGCACTGCTGAAGAAGAAAAATAAGAAGGAAGTCTCACACTCCAAGATCTCAAAACCTACTATACAGCCACAGTAGTAAAAAACTGCATGGTATTGTTACAATGGTGGCCAGATAGACTGATGAAACAGAATAAAATACCTAGAAACAGACCCATCCATCGATAAACAGCTGATCTTTGACAAAGGGCCAACACCCATTAAATGGGGAAGAGATAGACTCTTTAACAAATGGTGCTGGTAAAATTGGATATCCACTTGTAGAAAAATGAAACAAGATCCGTATCTCACCTCATACACAAAAACAAACCCAAGTTAGATCAAAGACTTAAATGTAAAACCCAAAACTATAAAGTTCATCAAAGATAAAATAGGGGAAAGCCTGCTGTTGTGCTGTTATGTACTGTCGAATTGGACCCAAATTATAGCAACCCCTCCTTGGGTCAGTATCACTAGGAAGTAGATTGCCCACCTTTCCTTCTGAGGAGTGGCTGGTGGGTTTGAACTACCAGCCTTCTGGTTAGCAGTCAAATGCCTTAGGCACTATGCAACCAGAGCTCCCAGGGGAACGTCTAGGGGCCCTAATTTATGGCATAAAAAACTATTAAGCATAACCCAAAATGCACAGGCAGTGGAAGAGAAGCTAGATGACTGGGATCTTTTAAAAATTAAATTCTTATGTGCATCTAAAGGCTTCTCCAAAATGGTAAACTAAGAACCTACAGATTGGGGAAAAAATATTTGTCCGTGACCAATCTGACAAGGGCCTTATCTCCACAATTTATAGAAAACTTCAAAACCTCAACACCAAAAAGACAAACAATGCCACTCAAAATGGGCAAAGGACATGAACTAAAGAAGATACATAGGCGGCCAACAAACATATGCAGAAATGCTCACAATCATTAGCTATTAGAGAGATGCAAATCAAAAAAACAATAAGATATCATATCACCCCAGCAACAATAGCAGAGTTCATTAAGACAGAAAATAACAGATGCTGGAGAGGTTGGGTAGAGATTGGGACTCTCATACTCTGCTAGTAGGACTGCAAAATGGTACAACCATTGTTGAAAATGGTATGGCATTTCCTTAAAATACTGCAAATAGAAATACCATTTGATCTAGCTATTCCAATACTAGGAATATACCCTAAAGAGTGAGAGATAGGACATGAACAGACATATGCACACCCATGTTCATTGCAGCACAATTCACTATAGCAAAGAGAGGAAACAACCTAAATGCCCATTGACAGATGAATGGATAATCAAACTATGGTACATTCACAAAATGGAATACTATGTTACATTAAAAAATAATGAAGAATGCATGAAATATTTCAAATGTGAATGAATTTGGAGGACATTATGCTGAATGGAATAAGTCAGTCATGGAAGGACAAATATTGTATAATTCCATTATTATAAAAAGTCAAGGAAATGTTTACTCAGGGGAGGAAATACATTTTGTTGTTTACCAGGGATGGGAGAGAAAGGGAGAGAAAATTTCAATAGCTGAGGGTCACATGTTGATTTGGGTGAGAGGAGAGGAGATGTGGAAAGTGTCTATGACCAGCATGATCATATTGGGGAAAGGAAAGACATTGAAATGTGCACAGAAGATATAGACAACAAAGGCAGATAAAATTACATACACAATACTGCATTACCGCTGGCACCAAACACCAGGCTATGGCTAAATGCACAGACAGGTGAGAAGATCAGGTGGAGATAAGCAAACAGGAATACACTCGTGACTAAGGATAGATTTAACTGAAGATAATCTTACATATACACTTGTGCTACAAAATTATCCACACATATAACATAAGCAACAGAAGACAGGGTTGGAGTAGCATCTCAGAGACAACCAAATACGTTGAGAGAGAGAATCACCAGGTTTGTGGTCTTGGGACCGTAGTCTCAGGGGACATCACACTCAATTGGCACAACATAGTACACAAAAATTTTGTTCTACATCTTACTTTGGTGAGTAGTGACTAGGGTCTTAAATGCTTTCAGGCATTCATCTAAGATGCAACTATTGATCTCCTCTCAGCTGGAGCAAAGAAGAGTGAAGAAAATCAAAGTCATCCGGAAACAATTAGTCCAAAGATAAGATGAATCACAAAGACCTCAGCATTCATTACATGAAGATCAGAAGAAATAGATGGTGTCCAACTACAAATTCTAACAGCTTGAAAGGGATCAAAACTGGAGGTCCTGAATACCAAACCAAACCAAAACCAAACCCACTGATGTTGAATTGGATCTGACTCATAGCAACCCCTCCTTGGATTTCTGAGACAGCATCACTACAGACAGTATCACTAAGTAGATTGCCCAACATTCCTTCTGAGGAGTGGCTGCTGGT
Source organism: Orycteropus afer afer (assembly GCF_000298275.1). Lineage (NCBI taxonomy): Eukaryota > Metazoa > Chordata > Mammalia > Tubulidentata > Orycteropodidae > Orycteropus > Orycteropus afer. The sequence goes on along the minus strand of NW_006921737.1, from coordinate 4,186,445 downwards.
GGGTTTGAACCACCTAGCCTTCTGGTTAGCAGTCAAATGCCTTAGGCACTATGCCACCAGAGCTTCCATCCTGGGTACAGTGGGAGGAAAAATGTAGAAAAAAATTAAAAAACACTAAAATGACCAGAATTACTGGTCAGATAGAAACTGATGGAACTCCTGAGACTTGGGTTAGCCTTTGGGCCTAGAAATGGACTCACTTACATGGATTGGCTTTCAGCCCAACAATAAAAAGACCTGCAGGCAGAACATCTACCCCAGGGTGATGAATCCATCTATTTTTGGGAGATGCACCCCCTAGATCAATCAGCCATGAGACATCAGAGAGGTAGAATTCACAAAGAAGCAAAGCCAGGCAGACAGGAATGCATAGATAAGAAGGGCACAGGAAGGGAGTAGTCACAAAGAGGAGAGGGTAAGAGAGTTATTTATGGTTGGGGATGGTAATATTGTTGTTGTTGTTATGTGCCATCAAGTCGGACCTGACTCATAGAGACCCCTCCTTGGATTTCCGAGGCTATATCATTGTAGAAGTAGATTGCCCAACCTTCCTTCCGAGGAGTGGCTGCTGGGTTTGAACTGCCAACCTTCTGGTTAGCAGTCAAGTGCCTTAGGCACTATGCTACCAGAGCTCCTAATAGGGGCTGTGAAATCAAATGTGCATGAACTGATGAATGTAAAACAAATATGCTTTGTAAATTTGCACACCAAGAACAATAGAAAAAGGGGGGCTCAGGATATCATATATGTGTGTATGTATATACATTGGTAAGATAATTCTAAAAGCTATATAAAAATGCAAAATATTTAGAATAGATTGATATCTTGGAGAAAAAGAACAAAACATAGCTATATACTACCATATACTATTAAAATGCTAAAGATATTAGAGATTCCAGTAAGATGGTGGAATAGTCAGGTAAACTACACAGACTCTCTTCAACAAAGAAAGGAGGAACCAGTTAACACAGATAAAGAAGATAATCCTGGAACCTTGAGCTTTGAAAGGAAGGATACAGAAGTGGACTAAACCCCAACCAGCAGAAGAAACTTCATGAAAACAGCAAAAAAGAACACATACAGAACAGCAGACTGTAGGTGATATTGGCAGCACAGACAGCTTTGATATTAAGTGGTATTGTTGTTGTTGTTATGTGCCGTCGAGTCAAACCCGACTCATAGCGACCCCTCCTTGGGTTTCCGAGGCAGTATCACTACGGAAGTAGGATTGCCCAACCTTCCTTCCGAGGAGTGGCTGGTGGATTTGAACTGCCAGCCGTCTGGTTAGCAGGCAAGTGTCTTAGCCACTATGCTACCAGAGCTCCCTTAAGTGGTATTAGGACCTAAGAATTAACCTAAAAAAAAAATAAGTACTGCTAGACAGGGGCTGAACAGAGGACTACACTGGTGTCTGGTGAATAAAAGGGAAAGTGGCGAATAGGGAGACAGGCTGAGCTGTGGACTTTTGCCTGTCCAGAGGGTTCAACCATTTTGAATATTTACAAGTGGTTCAACCATTTTCAGTATTTAAAACGACAGTGTTCTCTCAGATTCCAGGGACCTAAGAGTAGGCTCCACTTACTGGGGACAGCAAGGACATACCAGACACTAAAGACTGTAAAGGTATGATATTCTTCTTGTTACTCTTATACCACACACCCTCTTGGTGAAGGGAGGTGCGGCCATCCGTCACTCCCACCCACCTTCTGGGCCATCAAAATTCTATCCCAATCTGTGTACTTTGATGGAGCCTGGGTACTCTGCCTCACCCAGATTTTTTTTTTAGTTTCTTTATTTTTGTGTTTTTAAATTGTTTTTATCTTCAACTTTTTATTATTATTCTTTTTTCCTTCTTTCTGAGGTTCTAGGTTTTGACTTTTTCTCCTCTTTTCTTGGTTCCCATTTTTTTTTTCTTCTTGTGTTCTCCCCATTACTTATTTTCCTTTTTGTATTTTATCCATTGTTTTTTCATTATTTTCCTACTCTACCTCTTTTCTCTTATTCCTCCTTCCCAGATATCATGGGTTCCCACCCTTTTTTATTAATATTTCTTTTGGCTTTTTAAAATATTCCTATTTTTTCTCATTTATTGCCTTTCTTCATTTTTTTTTTTTTTCCTTTTGGTGATTATTCCTGTGTGTTTATGCAACATCTGTTTTTTGTCCTCTTGCTTTTACTTTCTTGATGATTTTGCAATTGTTGTTTTTGTCTAATGGAGTGGGAGAAAAAACTGTGTCCATATGACCCAACAACACCTGCACCTCCTGCAGCTCTACTTACTGCGTGAGAGCCACCAATTTCTTCTGCACCAACTGGCCAATGATAGACAACCACTAATAAGAGCCTGACTCACCCTTAACTGCTCTTCACAAACAATTAACAGAGATCTGTGCAGCTACTCTCATTATATATCATACCCACCAGGAGACAGGTGGTGAGTGCATATGTGCTGCCAGCTAGCAACAGAGGAATGCAGTACTCTGCTTACTCAGAAACATCTTGGGAAAGAAAAAAAAAAGGAAAATGAAAATCTTGGGCAAATCACTGCAACATACAATCACTAATTAATATGAAAACAATGTCACAATGTTTTGGAGACAACAGATCATCCCAGTCCATACAAAGAAGCAAGATAAAGCAGTAGAAACAAGGGAACAGGATACCGACCCAGAACACATCCCTGAGGAAGAAGCAGCATTGGAACTCCTGAAAAAGAATTCAAAAGAATTATATTTTGGTACCTTCAACAGATTGAGAGACAGATCAAGGAAAACACTGACAAAATTAAGGAAAACAAAGACAAAACCCTAGAATGATTTTGGAAGAAAATACAAGAAAAAATGACAAAATAAATGAAAAATTAGAAATGACCCAAAGTCTACAGATAGAAATCCAGAATATAAATACTAAATTTTCAGAAATAGATAAAACATTGAAAGGGCAAAGGAGTAGAATTGAATCAATGGAAGACAGAATTCATGAGATTCAAGACAAATACCTGAATAATTCTTTGGAAAGGGATCAATCAGAAAAAAAGATCAGAACAAAATGAAGAAAGCCTAACATTCATGTAGGATGCCATGAAAAGGAACAACTTACATGTAATTGGAATTCCAGAACAGGAAGAGAAAAAGGAAACCACTGAGAAAATTGTCCAAGATGTGTTAGAAGAGAATTTCTCTGATATGATGAAAGATGAGAAGGATATATCCATTCAGGAGGTCAAACGATCCCCAAACAAGACAGACCCCAAAAGAAAATCACCAAGACATATAGTCAGACTCAACAACACCAAAGACAAAGAAAGAATCCTGAAAGCAGCATGGGAAAAACTAAAACTTACCTACACTGGGAAACCAATAAGACTAAGTGCTGATTTTCTCAACAGAAACCATGCAGTTGAGAAGCCAATGGGATGGTATATATGAAACCTTGGAAGAGAATAATTTCCAACCAAGAATTATATAGCCAGTAAAACTGTCCCTCAAATATGATGGTGAAATTAGGAGATTTCCAGATAAGCAGAAACTAAGGGAATTTGTTAAAACTAGACCAACTTTACAAGAGATACTAAAGGGAGTCCTTTGGTCAGAGAATCAATAATAGCAAACAACAACCAACCATTAGTACACATGATGACATAACTCAGAAACTCAGCTATGGACATATCCAAAATAAAATAAGCCTACAAGATTGTAAACAGGGAACCAGAGACATCAATTGGCATATGATGACAACTACAAACCAAAAAGAGGGAAAAAAATAGCGTAGTTATAGAACTTCTAAATGGTGAGGAAGTCAAGAGAGTTGTAGGATAGAATGGACTATTCTAAACTTGGGGAGAAAATTATAAATCACAGGGTAAAAAAGAAAAAAGATAAACCTTCACATCACAATAAAAAAGAGGACAAGCACAAATATTTAGCAAATACTGGTAGCATAGTGGCTAAGGCAACTAGACTGCTAACCAGAAGGCTGGTGGTCCAAACCCACCAGCCACTGCTCAGAAGGAAGATGGGGCAATCTACTTCCATAGTTATACTGCCTCGGAATCCCAAGGAGGGGTCTCTATGAATCGGGTCCAACTTGACAGCACATAACAACAACAACAAAAGAACAACAATGAAGGAAATGAAAACATGATTCATAAACAAAAAGAACTCAGCACAGAAAATTATATGGAACAAAGATACCAGGAATACCATGAAAAAAACACGTAGAAAAATGACAGCAACCAATTCATTCTTGTCAATAATTATACTGAATGCCAATGGATTAAATGAACCACTCAAGAGATAGAGAGTGGAAGACTGGATAAAAAAACATAACCCATCAATATGCTGTCTACAAGAGACACACATCAGAGACAAAGACAAAAATAGACTAAAAGTCAAATGTTGGAAAAAAAAATTATCAAGCAAATGGCAACCATAAAAAGAGCAGGAGTGGCAATATTAATTTTTTATAAAATTGACTTTGAAACAAAGACTACCATAAGAAACAAAAAAGCAACAAAAAAACTCACTGCCATCGAGTTGGATCTGACTCATAGTGACCCCTCCTTGGGTTTCTAAGGTGGTATCACTATGCAAGTAGATTGCCCAACATTCCTTCTGAGGAGTGGCTGGTGGGTTTGAACCACTAGCCTTCTGATTAACAATAAAATGCCTTAGGCATTACCAGAGCTCCTTATTTAAGAAACAAGGAAGAACAATATATAATGATTAAAGGATTGATTGTACAAGAAGATATAACCATAATAAATATCTATGGACCCAATGAAACAGATGTAAAATACCCTAAATCAGACTTTAATAGAATTGAAAAGACTCCTCAATCATAATAGGAGACTTTAATACACCACTTTTAGTCAAAGACAGAAACTCAACAAAGATGCAGAAAGATTAAAAATACAGTCCACCAACTTGACCCTATAGACATCTACAGAGCACTTCACTCAACAACAGCACAATTTACATTCTGTTCCAGTGCACAGGGAACATCTCCATGATAGACCATATGGAACATTGAAATACTGCAAAGCATCTTCTCAGATCACAATACTATCAAACTAGAAATCCACAATAGGAAGAGCAACAGAAAAAGAGCAAACACATGAAAACTGAACAACACTCTCCTTAAGAATAACTAGGTAATAGAAGAAACAAAAAAAGAAATTAAAAAAATTCCTTGAATCAAACAAGAATGAAAACACAACATACCAAATCTTTAGGACACAGCAAAAGTAGTGATTAGAGGCCAATTTATAGCAGTAAATATACACATCAAAAAATAACAAAGAGTCAAAATCAACATCTTAAACCAGCATCTCTAACAATTAGGAAAAGAACAGCAGGAAAAGACTACAGTCACCAGAAGCAACTGAAATAATAAAGGTTAGAACAGAAATGAATGAAACAGAAAATAGAAAGATAATAGAAAAACTCAACAAGACAAGGAGTTGGTTTTTTGAAAAGATTAATAAAATTGACAAACTACTGGAAAATTTAATAAAGGCAAAGAGGGAGAAAATACAAATAACATGAATAAGAAACAAATTGGGTGACATCGCAACAGAACAAACTGAAATAAAAAGGATAATATCAAGATACTATGAAGAACTGTACTCAAACATTTGAAAAACTGGAAGAAATGGACAGATTTCTAGAAACACACTACTTACCTAAACTCCAGATTGATGTTGAAAAGATCAATAACAAAAAAAGAAATTGAAAAGGTCATAAAAAAATCACCAACATATAAAAGTCCTGGCCCAGACGGTTTCACCAGAGATTTCTACCAAACATTCAGAGAAGAACTGACACCATTCGTACTCAAACTATTCCACAACATAGGAAAAGATGGAATCCTCCCTAATTCATTTTATGAAGCAAACCTAACCCTGATAACAAAAACAGTCACAGACATCACTCAAAAGGAAAACTAAAGACCAATATCCCTCATGAAAAAATCTTCAACAAAATCCTAGCCAATAGACTCCAACAACATATACAAAAAATAATAGATTATGACCAAGTGGGGTTCATATCAGGTATGAAAGGATGGTTCAACATTAGAAAAACAATCAATGCCAATCATCACATAAATAAAACAAAGGAAAAGAACCACATGATCATTATCAATCAATGCAGAAAAGGTATTTGATAAAATCCAACACATATTCCTGATCAAAACTCTCAGAGAAATAGGAATCGAAGGGACATTCTTCAATGTAATAATGGCTGTATATGCAAAACTAACAGCCAACATTATTCTCAATGGAGAAAGACAGAAACCATTCCTCCTGCAAACAGGTACCAGACAAAGATGTCCTCTACCACCACTTCTATTCAACGTTGTATTGGAAGTCCTAGCCAGGGCAACAAAGCAAGAAAAGGAAATCAAAGGCATCCAGATTGGTAAGGAAGAAGTCAAACTATCCCTATTTGTTGATGATATGATCCTATACCCAGAAAAGCCAAGAGACTGACTCAAAAATCTACTGGAACTAATTGAGAGATTTACCATAGGGGCAAGATATAAGATCAACATCCAAAAATCAGTTGGATTCCTCTATACCAGCAAAGTAATTGATGAAAAAGAAATGAGGAAATCAATACCATTTACATGACAAAACTAAACCAAAATTACTTCCATTATCTGGACTCTGATTCATAGTGACCTCTTCTTGGGTTTCCGAGATGGTATCTCTGTGGAAGTAGATTACCCAGTATTCCTTTTAAGAAGTGGCTGGTGGGTTTGAATCATCAGCATTCTGGTCAGCAGTCAAATGCATTAGGCACTATGCTCCCAGAGCTCCCACCATTTATAATAGATACAAAAATATATAATAGTTGGGAATAAATCTTACCTGGGACACAAAAGACCTGTACACAGAAAACTACAAAGGACTACTTCAAGAGACCTACATAAATGGAAGAACATACTATGCTCATGGACAGGAAGATTAAACATAGTGAACATATCAATTCTACCCAAAGTAATCTATACATATAATTCAATCCCAATCCAGATCTCATCAACATTCTTTAAGGATATGGAAAAAACAATCACTAACTTTATAGGGAAAGGGAAGAGACCTTGGATAAGCAAAGCACTATTGAAAAAGAACAAAGTAGGAAGTCTCATGCTCCTGGATCTCAAAACCTACTATACAGCCACAGTAGTCAAAACTGCCTGGTATTGGTATGATGACAGATACACAGGCCAATGAAATAGAACTGAGAACCCAGAAATAGAACCATAAATCTATAGTCAGCTGATCTTTGACAAAAGGGTGAAATCCATTAAATGGGGAAGATGCTGTCTGTTTAACAAATGGTGCTGGGAAAACTGGATATCCATTTGCAGGAAAATGAAACAAGATTTGTACCTCAAACCATACAAAAAAACTAACCCTAGATAGATCAAAGACTTAAATGTGAAACTTAAAACTCTAAAGTTCCACAGGGAAAAAATAGGGGCAAATTTAGGGACTTTAATATATGGCTTAAACAGACTATCAGGCATAACCTAAAATGCACAAATAATAGAAGATAAACTAGATGAATGGGACCTTCTCAAAATTCAATTTTTATGTGCTTCCAAAGACTTCTCCAAAAGTCTCAAAAGGGAACCTACAGATTGGGAAAAATATTTGGCTACAATATATCTGACGAGGGACTTAACTCTAAAATTTATAGAAAACTCCAACACTTTAACAACAAAAGACAAATAGTCCAATTAAAAAATGGAAAGAAGACATGAATAGACACTTCCCCAAAGAGGATATTGGCCAACAAACATATGAAGAAATGTTCATGATCATTAGCTATTAGAGAGATCAAATAAAAATAACGAGATACCATCTTGCCCCAGCACTAGTAGCAAAATTCAACAAGAGAGAAAATGACAAATGCTGGTGAGGATGTGGAGAGATTGAGACTCTCATACAGTGCTGGTGGCACTGTCAAATGATACAACCACTGGGAAAATCAGTATGGCAATTCCTTAAAAAGTTGGAATTCAAAATACCATTTGATCCTGCCATTCCATCCTAAAGAAGTGAGAGCCAGGACAAGAACAGGTATATGCACACCCATCAATGTTCATCACAACACTTATTCACTATAAGAGAAAGATGGAAACAACCTAGGTGTCCATCAACAAAGGAATGGATAACCAAACTAAAGTACATACATACAATGGAATACTATACAACCCTGAAGAATAATGTAGAATCTGCAAAACACTGCATAACATGGATGAACTTGGAGGACATTATGCTGAGTGAAATAAGTCAATCACAGAAGGACAAATATTGTATTAGTCCATTACTGTAAAAAGCCAAGGAAAGGTTTATATGTGGAAGGAAAATTTTTTTGTTGGTTCCCAGGGATGAGGGGGCATTGCTAGATATATAGAGACAAGTAGTGATTGGGTGAAGGGAAGGGGAATGTACTGAATGTGAGTGACCAACACAGTGGCACTGAGGAAGAAGAAGACAAAGAGAGGTACATGGGAGGTACAGATTATAAAGATGAATTCTTTTATACATACAGTATTGCACTGTCAGTGATGACAAACATTGATCTATGGGTGGATGGATGGGTGGATAGGCTGAATTATTAGGTATGTCTATACATGGAGGAGTGTGCCCATAACCATGTGTCAGGTTGGCAGACAATGTTTCTATAAGTATATTTGTATGTTATGTACAAATTTCCAGGTATATAGTAAAGCTGACAAGAGACAAGGTTGTAGTCACTTCTTGGCCATAGCCAAGTGAGTAGTTGGACCTTTGGCCTTGGGACCATGGTCTCAGGGGACATCAAGCTCAATTGGCATAACATACTACACAAAAACATTGTTCCACATCCTGCTGTGGTGAGTAGTTACTGGGATCTTAAAAGCTTGCAAGTGGCCATCTAGATGCAATGATGGGTCTCTCCTCATCCAGAGGAAAGAAGAATGAAGGAAACCAAAGACACATGGAAACAATTAGTCCAAAGGATTGTTATACCATGCAATCCTCAGCCTATATGACTATGAGATCAGAAGAATTAGATGGAGTCCATCTATAACTGTCAACCACTTGGAGGAGGATCCTTGTAGGAGATTCTGGATAGATCTGGATAGAGTGGAAGAACAATGTGGAATAAAACTCCAAATCATAAAAAAAAAAAAAAAAGCAGGACTTTTGCTGGTCTGATAGACCCTGGTGAAATCTCTGTGACTATGGCCCCTAGCTGTCCTTCAGGTCTGGAATTGAACCCACTTCTGTGTCTTCCAGCCAAACAAAAGACAGGCATATGAGCTGAACATTTACATTAGGTAGATACACTCCTTGGAGAGATCAATTGTGGGAGAAAAGAAAGGTTGTGTATGCACAGGGAGACAGCTCAAAGGATAGGACTGCATGGAGGGAAGGACACAGGTAACTATAGGAAGGAAGTGGGAGGGGAGCTGTTGCATTGTGGTAAGTTGTAGTCAATGTAATGAGACAAAGTGTATGTGAACTGTTGCATTAAAAATGAATTTGCTCTGTAAACTTTCAGAATAAAAATTAAAAAAAGAAAGAAAGAAAGAAAAGAAAATGCAACATGTATTAAGACATGAAGTTATTGGCCCAAGTAAAGACAAACAGTCTGACTGAACCAATTCCAAAAAAAAAGTAACACATATTCAGTAATCTATTACAACAGATTTATCCATGCCATTTTATAGATAAATGATGGTTTTTTCAACTAATAGTCGTGGAATAATTGGATGAGAAAAAAATTATGAAACTTGAAATACAATACAGAAATTTTAGAATCCCCTTGTCAACATGAAATATACATGTAAATATTCAACAAAACATGTTCTCTTCATGTTTTTGGATAAAAATATCTTTGTTAAAACATAAAAAGCACTAACCATAAGATAAATAATTGATTAACTATTATCAATAGTCCTTTTTATCAAAATACATCATTAGAAAATTGACAAGTAAAGTACAAATTGGGAGAAAATATTTGCAGTGCATCTATTCCCAACCAGCTGCTGTTGAATCAATTCTGATTCATCATGACCCTAAAGGACAGGGCAAATCTGCTACATAGGGTTTCTAAGGCTGTAAATATTTATGTAGGAAAGCTGCTCCATTTTTCTCTTGTGTAGAAGCTCATGGGTTCAAACCACTGACATTTTGGTTAGCAGCTGATGCTTTAACCACTCTTTAGCCACTGTTGTTGTTGTTGTTGTTTGCCGTCGAGTCGGCCCCGACTCATAGCGACCCCTCCTTGGGTTTCCGAGGCAGTATCACTACGGAAGTAGGATTGCCCA
>NW_006921737.1:4174915-4176019 GCF_000298275.1 Orycteropus afer afer | reverse complement strand
TTGAACCGCAGCCTTCTGGTTAGCAGTCAAGTGCTTTTAGCCACTATGCTACCAGAGCTCCTCTTTAGCCACTAGGGCTTGTTATATACCACAAAAGGCTTGAATAAAGAATACACAAAGAACTACAAAAAGAAAAAGATAAAAGGCACAATATAAAAATGAACCAAAAAATTGAATAAGCACTTTACAAAAGAAAATGATGTTCAAATGGACAATAAACATATGAACAGAAACCATTAGTCTTTGTTGTTGTTGTTATGTGCCATCCAGTTGGACCTGGCTCATAGCAACCCCTCCTTGGGTTTCCTAAGCAGTATCACTACTGAAGTAGATTGTCCCATCTCCCTTCCGAGGAGTGCCTGGTAGGTTTGAACCACCAGCCTTCTGGTTAGCAGTCAAGTGCCTTAGGCATTATGCTACCAGAACTCCCAAACTCACTGCCATCCAGTTGGATCCGACTTATAGTGACCTCTCCTTGGGTTTCTGAGGTGGTATCACTATGGAAGTAGATTGCCCAACCTTCCTTCCAAGGAGTGGCTGGTGGGTTTGGACCACCAGCCTTCTGGTTAGCAGTGAAATGCCTTATGCTTGATGCTACCACAAACAAAACTATAATAAAAAGTGAAAACATAAAGTATTGGAAAGGATGGGAAGCAACTGGAACTCTCGTGTATTGGTAACAATAATGCAAATTGGTGAAAATACATTTGAAAAATAGAAAGTAGTATCTATTAAAGTCAAACATTTGCTTACTCTGTAATCTATTAGTTTCTCTCCTAGTTGGAATTAATTTTCATGAGAAATAAGTGCATAAATCTGCCAAAAGACTTGTTCAAGAATGTTCATTGCAACTTTATTCACAGTAGCAAAATCTGGAAAAAAACTCAAATGCCCATTAACAACATTAAGAATAAACAACTTGTTTTAGTTTTTCAGTGAACATTACATATTTATCAATTTTGAAAAAGACAAACTACTGATACGTACAATATGGCAGAGCCTTGTAGACATAATGATGAACGAAAGATGTCAGATATAGATGCATGATTTCATTAAAATGATACATATATTTTTTTTCCTTTTCTTTCTTTTTTTTTTTTTTTT
>NW_006921737.1:4171303-4173738 GCF_000298275.1 Orycteropus afer afer | reverse complement strand
CACTCACATTTGGTACATTGCCCTTCTCTTCACCCAAATCAATACTTATCTCTATCTATCTAACAGTGTTCCCTCCCCTTCCCTCCCACCCCTAGTAATCAACAAAGAAAATTTCCTTCTATAGATAAACTTTTCCTTGACTTTTACAATGATGGACTAATACAATATTTCTCCTTTTGTGATTGACTTATTTCACTCAGCATAATGTCCTCCAGATTCATTCACATTATGTGGTGTTTTGCAGATTCTACATTATTCTTCAGCATTGCATAGTATTCCATTGCGTGTATGTACCATAGTTTGGTTATCCATTCCTCAGTTGATGGACACCTAAGTTGTTTCTATCTTTTGGCTATTGTAAATAGTGCTGTGATAAACATGGGTGTGGATGTATCTGTTCTTGTCCTGGCTCTCACTTCTTTAGGATATATACCTAGTAATAGAATGGCTGAGTTAAATGGTATTTCTAATTCCAGCCTTTCAAGGAATTGTCGTGCTGCTTTCCACAATGGTTGTATCATTTTACAGTCCCACCAGCAGAGTATGAGAGTCCCAATCTCGCCATATCCTCATCAGTATTTGCTATCTTCTGTCTTGTTGAACTTTGCTACTAATGCTGGAGCAAGATGGTATCTCATTGTTGTTTTGATTTGCATCACTCTAATAGCTTATGATCGTGAGCATTTCTTCATCTGTTTGTTGGCCGATTGAATATTTTCTTTGGTGAAGTGTCTATTCACGTCTTCAGCCCATTTTTTAACTGGATTGTTTATCTTTTTGTTATTGAGGTGTTGGAGTTTTCCATAAATTCTAGAGATAAGTCCCTTGTCAGACATGTCATTACCAAATATTTTTTCCTAATCTCTAGGTTCTCTTTTGACTCTTTTGGAGAAGTCTTTGGAAGAACATAAAAATTTAATTTTTAGAAGGTTCCAATCATCTGGTTTCTCTTCTGCTGTTTATGCATTTTGAGTTATTCTTGATAGTCTATTTATGCCATATATTAGCACCCCTAAATTTGCCCCTAGTTTTTCTTTGAGGAACTCTATAGTTTCAGGTATCATATTTAAGTCTTTGATCCATCTGGAGTTTCTTTTTGTGTATGGTGTGAGGTACAAATCTTGTTTAATTTTTCTGTAAATAGACCTCCACTTTTGCCAGCACCATTTATTAAACAAACATTCTCTCCCCCATTTAATGGATTTTGGCCCTTTGTCCAAGATCATCTGACCATAGGTCAATGGATCCATTTCTGGGTTCTCAATTCCATTCCATTGGTCTATGTATCTCTCATTAAACCAATACCAGGCAGTTTTGACTACTGTGGCTGAATAGTAGGTTTTGAGACCTGGTAGTGTGAGACCTTCTACTTTGTTCTTCTTCTTCAATAGTACTTTGCTTATCCAAGGTCTCTTTCCTTTCCATATAAAGTTTCTGGTTGTTTTTTTCCATATGCCTAAAGAATGCTGATGAGATCTGGATTGGGATTGCATTGAATGTATAGATTGCTTTGGATAGAATTGACATTTTCACAATGTTCAGTCTTCCTGTCCATGAACACGGGATGTTCTTCCATTTATGTAGATCTCTTACAGTTTCTTGAAGTAGTTTTTTATAGCTTTCTTTGTAGAGGTCTTTTGTGTCCCTGGTAAGATTTATTCCCAAGTATTTTATTTTTTGGGAGCTACTGTAAGGTCCTAAGGCACTTGACTGCTAACCAGAAGGCTGGCAGTTCAAACCCACCAGCGACTCCTTGGAAGGAAATTAGGGCAATCAACTTCCCTAGTGACACTGCCTCAGAAACCCAAGGAGGGGTCGCTATGGGTCAGGTCTGACTCGACGGCACATAACAACAACAATTGTAAATGGTATTGATCTCCTTATTTCTTTTTCAGCAATCTCTTTGCTGGTGTAGAGGAATCCAACTGATTTTTGCATGTTGATCTCATATCCTGCCATGATGCTAAATCTCTCAATGAGTTCCAGTAGATTTTTGACTGAGTCTCTTGGATTTTCTAGGTATAGGATCATGTCATCAGTAAGTAGGGATAGTTTACCAATTTGGATGCCTTTGATTTCCCTTTCTTGCTTTATTGTCCTTGCTAGGACTTCCAGTACAATGTTGAATAGAAGTGGTGATACTGGGCATCCTTGTCTGGTTCTTCTTGTCCAGAGAGATGGTTTCAGTCCTTCTCCATTGAGAATAATGTTGGCTGTTGGTTTTGCATAGATGAACTTTATTATGTTGAGGATTGATTGTCCTTCTATTCATATTTTGCTGAGAGTTTTGATCAGGAATGGGTGTTGGATTTTATCAAATGCCTTTTCTGCATCAGTTGATATGATCATGTGGTTCTTCTCCTTTGTTTTATTTATGTGATGGATGATGTTGAGTGTTTTTCTAATGTTGAACCATCCCTGCATACCTGATATGA
>NW_006921737.1:4170556-4171193 GCF_000298275.1 Orycteropus afer afer | reverse complement strand
TGTTTCTAGAAATCTGTCCACTTCTTCCAGATTTTCAAATTTGTTGGAGTACAGTTCTTCATAGTATCCTGATATTATCCTTTTTATTTCAGTTGATTCTCTTGTGATGTCACCCATTTTGTTTCTTATTCATGTTAATTGTATTCTCTCTCTTTTCCTTTGTTAAATTTGCCTGTGGTTTGTCAATTTTATTGATCTTTTCAAAAAATCAACTTCTGGTCTTGTTGATTTTTTTCTACTGTCTTTCTATTTTCTGTTTCATTAATTTTTGTTCGAATCTTCATTATTTCCTTTCTTCTGGTGACTGTAGGCTTTTCTTGCTGTTCTTTTTCTAATTGTTGGAGATGTTGATTTTGGCTCTTTCTTCCTTTTTGGCATGTGTAGCTATTTCTATAAATTGGCATCTGATCACTGCTTTTGGTGTGTCCCAAAGATTTGGTATGTTGTGTTTTCATTCTCATTTGATTCAAGGAATTTTGAGTTTCAATCTTTATTTCTTCTCTTACCCAGTCTTTCTCAAGGAGGGTATTGTTCAGTTTCCATGTGTTTACTCTTCTTCTGTTGATCTTCCTATTGTTGATTTCTAGTTGATAGCATTATGATCTGAGAAGATGTTTTGCAGTATTTCAATGTTTTT
>NW_006921737.1:4167517-4168602 GCF_000298275.1 Orycteropus afer afer | reverse complement strand
GTCAGATGGTATTTCCAATTCCAACTTTCTGAGGAATCACTATATTGCTTTCCACAGTGGTTGTGTCACTTCACAGTCACACAAGCAGTGTATGAGAGTCCCAATCTCTCCACATCCCCACCAGCATTTGTTATTTTCTATCTCATTGAACTTCGCCATCAGTGCTGGAGTGAGACAGTATATCTCATTGTTGTTTTGATTTACATCTCTCTGATGGCCAATGACTGTGAACATCTTTTCATATATTATCTGACCACCTGAATATCCTCATTGATGAAGTGTCTATTCATGTTTTCTGCCCATTTTTCAATTGGATTGTCAATTCCTTTGGTGTTGAGGCATTGGAGTTTTCCATCAATCTTAGAGATAAGTCCCTTGCCAGATACGTAATTACCAGCAAATATAAATTTGTTGCTGTTGTTTTTGTCATGTGCTTTTTCATTGTGTCAATTTCTTGTTCCATATAATTTTCTATGCTGAGCTTGTTTTGTTTATGAATCATGTTATCACTTCCTTCATTGCTATTGTTTTGGTATTTGCTGAATATTTATGCTGGTCCTCTTTTTTATTTTGATGTGAAGGTTTATCATTTTTCTTTGAGGTTACCCTGTGATTTATAGTTTTCTTCCCAAGTTTAGAACAGTCCTTTCTATCTTGTAGTTGTCTTGACTTCCCTACCATCTAGAAGTCCTGTAATGACACAGATATTCTTCCTTCTTTTTGGTTTGTAGTTGTCCTCATTTGTCTGTTGTGTCTCTGGGTTCCCTGTTTACAATGTTGTAGGCTTATTTACTTTGGATACTTCCATAGCTGGGTTGGTGTCTGGGTTATATCATCATGTCTGGTAATGGTCAGTTTTTGTTGGCTGTTGTTGCTTCTCTGTTCAAAGGATTCCCTTTAGCATCTCTTGGAAGGTTGGTCTAATTTTAACAAATCCCGTAATTTCTGCTTATCTGTAAATGTCCTAATTTCACCATCATATTTGAAGGACAATTTTGCTGGGTACATAATTCTTGGTTGGAAATTTTTCTCTTTCAGGGTTTTATATATACCATCCCACTGTCTTCTCACCTGCATGATTTCTG
>NW_006921737.1:4159600-4166886 GCF_000298275.1 Orycteropus afer afer | reverse complement strand
CTTGGTCTATCTCTCAGTCCTTTTAAGATACCTAAATATAATTCTTTTGAATTCCATATCAGGATGTTCCAATGCTGTGTCTTCCTCAAGGATGTATTTTGGGTCTGTATCCTGGTCCCTTGTTTCTCCTGCTTTATCTTGTTTCTTTGTGTGGACTGTGATGCTCTGTTGTCTCCGAGGTATTGTGATGTTTTTGTTTTTATATTTAATTGGTGATTATATGTTGGAGTGACTTGCCCACAATTTTCATTTTCTTTATTTTGTTGGTATGTTATCTGTAGAGGCAGGGTACTCTGCTGTGCTCCTCTATTCACTAGTTGATAGCACTTAGACACTCACCACCTGTCTCCTTTCTTTTGTCAGCCTCTTGTATGTCCTTGCCAACCCTGGTAAACAGAGCTTGTGCATAAGTTCCTGGAATCTAAATGAGAATGCTATCACTTTAAAATCCAAAATGGCTGCCACTTGTAAAAATTCAAAATGGCTTTGCCCTCGATCACTTTAAATATCCAAAATGGCTGCCAAAAATCAAAATAAAAAATCAAAATAGCTGCTCTCTCCAGACAGCAGATAGTCCACAGCTCAGGTTGTCTCCCTCCTTGCTGTTACCTTCCTAGTCATAGGCCACCAGAGCAGTTGTCCCTGCAGCCCTTGGTGACTGAGACTGATCTTTAGGTCAATTCTCAGGTCCCAACATCACTTGGAAATATTCAGGCTGTTGGTCTCGTCAAACTAGCTGAAAGTCTGCAGCTCCGACTGTCTCTGTACTCATTGTTTTCATTCAGGTTCTTCCACTAGTTGTTGCCTAATCCACTTCTGTATAGTTCCTTTCAAAGAGCAGGGCTTCAGGATTATCTTCTGTATCTTTGACAATTGGTTTTTCTTTTCTTTGTTGAAGAGGGTCTGTGTTGCTTGTCTGCCTATTCCTCCATCTTACCAGAAGTCCCTTCAATTGATCCTTTAATCATTATATAATGTCCTTCCTTGTCTCGTATGGTGGTTCTTGTCTTAAAGTCAATTTGATCAGAAATTAATATTGCCACACCTGCTCTCTTACTATTGCCATTTGCTTGATATATCTTTTCCCAACCTTTGATTTTTTAGTCTATTTTTGTTTTTATCTCTAAGGTGTGTCTCTTGTAGGCAGCATCTTGATGAGTTTTGTTTTCTTATCTAATCTACAACTCGCCATCTCTTGAGGGGTGCATTTAATCTATTAACATTCAGTGTAATTATTAACAAGTATGAATTGGTTGCTGTCATTTTGATATGTGTTTTTTCATGGTGTCCCTGGTTTCTTTGTTCCATATTATTTTCTATGCTGAACTCATTATGTTTATGAATAGTGGTATCATTTCCTTTGTTGCTATTGTTTTAGTATTTGCTGAATATTTGTGCTTGTACTCTTTTTTATTGTGATATGAAGATTTATCATTTTTCTTTGAGGTTACCCTAAGATTTATACTGTTCTCTCCAAGTTTAGAGCAGTCCATTCTATCTTGCAACTCTCTTAACTTCCTCACCATTTAGAAGTTCAGTAACTACACAGTCTTTTCCTTCTTTTTTGTTTGTAGTTGTCCTCACTTGCAAATTGATGTCTCTGGTTCCCCGTTACAATCTTGTAAGCTCATTTTACTTTGGATATGTCCATAGCTGTGGTTTCTGGGTTATGTTATCTTCTTTATTAATGGTTGGTTGTTGTTTGCTATTTTTGGTTTTCTATTCAAAGGACTCCCTTTAGCATCTCTTGTAAGGTTGGTCTGGTTTTAACAAATTTCCTCAGTTTCTGCTTATCTGGAAATCTCCTCATTTCACCATCATATTTGAGGGACAATTTTGCCAAGTATATAATTCTTGGTTGAAAAATTTTCTCTTTCAGGGTTTTATATATACCATCCCACTGCCTTCTCGCTTGCATGGTTTCTGCTGAGAATCAGAGCTTATTCTTACTGGCTGTCCTTTGTAGGTAACTTTTTGTTTTTCATGTGATGCTTTCAGGATTCTGTCTTTCTCTTTGGTTTTGATGAGTTTGATGATGATGTGTCTTGGTGATTTTCTTTTGGGGTCTATCCTGTTTGGGGTTCGTTGGACTTCCTGAATGGATATATTCTCATCTTTCATCATATCAGGGAAGTTCTCCTCCAGCAAATCTTGGACAATTTTCTCAGTGGTTTTGTTTTTCTCTTCCTGTTCTGGAATTCCAATGACACGTAGGTTATTCCTTTTGATGGTATCCCACATGAACCTTAGGCTTTCTTCATTTTGTTTTGATTTTTTTTCTGATGATCCCTTTCCAAAGAAGTATTCAGGTATTTGTCTTCAATCTTATTAATTTTGTCTTCCATTTCATCCATTCTACTCCTTTGCCCTTTCAATGTGTTATCTATTTCTGACAATTTAGTATTAATCTTCTGGATTTCTATCTGTAGAATTTGAATCATTTTAATTTTTCATTGATTTTGTCATTTTGTTCTTGTATTTCCTTCCAAAATTTTTCTAGGGTTTTGTCTGTGTTTTCCTTGGTCTATCTCTCAGTCCTTTTAAGATACCTAAATATAATTCTTTTGAATTCCATATCAGGATGTTCCAATGCTGTGTCTTCCTCAAGGATGTGTTTTAGGTCTGTATCCTGGTCCCTTGTTTCTACCACTTTATCCTGCTTCTTTGTGTGGACAGTGATGGTCTGTTGTCTCTGAGTCATCATGGTGTTGTTGTATTTAGATCTCTGTTAACTGTTTGTGAAAAGCAGCCAAGGGTGATTCAGGCTCTTCTTGGTGTTTTTTATTGTTGGCCCATTGTTGGAGAAGGAGGTGGTGGCTCTCATTCAGTAAGTGAAGTTGCAAGATGTGTGGGTATAGTTGTGTCTTATGGGGACTGTTGCTCTCTCCCACTCAGTTAGACAAAATTAGAATTGAATAACCATCAAAAACTGAAAGCACATGGACAAAAAATACACCATGTTATCACATAGAAACAGTAACCAAAAAAGGGAGAAAAGGAAGAAGAAAAAAAACAAGAAAACCTGCAATATCTGGGGAGAGGGCAATAAGAAAAAAAAAAGTAGAAAAGGAGAATAATGAAGAAAAAATTGGGAAAAATTCAACAAGAAAAATAAAGAACAGGGTTAACCATGAGACAAAAAGAAAAAAAAGAAAAGAAAATTAAAAAAAAAAAAAAATTACAACCAGGCACAGGGAAAAGAAAAAAAGCTGAAAACTAGGACCTGGGAGGTGAAGAATAAAGAGTAATAGTAAAAAGCACAAAAGTATTAATAATAGTAGTAGTTTTAAAATAGACAAATACAAGCAAACTAAAAACCAGAAAAAAAGAATGTGAAAAAAAAATTAAAAGAAAAATAAAAAAAAGAAAAAAATCACGGGAGGGCAAGGTAGGGCACCCAGTCTCTGTCTGAGAACACAGACTGGGATAGAGTTCCTGCAGGCCCAGAAGGTGGTTGGGAGTGGGGGATGGCCACAGCTCTGTTCACCAAGCAGGTGTGGGGTATAAAAGTAACCGGGGGAATGTTGTACCTTTTCAGTTGTCCAGGTCTGGAGTGTCCATGGGGTTACTGGCAAGCAAACGTATTCTTAAGCCCCTGGAATCTGGGAAAACACTGTCTCTTTAAATATCCAAAAAGGTCAAGCCTCTTATAAACATTCAAAATTGTTGTGCCCTCCAGATAGGCAAAAGTCCACAGGTCAGCCAGCCTTCCTCTTTGCTGCTTTGCCTTTTATTCCTCAGCCACCAGAGCATTCCTCCATGCAGTCCCTGGCTAAAAGGGCTGATTTTTAGGTTAATTCTTAGGTCTTATCACCACTCAGCCATCTCCAAGCTGTCTGTGCTGTCAGGATCGCTCAGGTAGGTTCGCTGCCAGACTGCAGCTTCGTATGTCTCCTTTTTTGGTATTTTCATGCAAATTCTTCTGCTAGTTGCGGTTTAGTACACTTCCATATCCTTCCCTTTAAGGATCAGGGGTCCTGGATTATCTTCTATGTCTGTGTTAATTGGTTCCCCTTTTCTTTGTTGAAAAGGGTCTGTGCAATCTTTCTGCCTATTCCACCATCTTATTGGAACTTCCTAAAATGATATTTAAGAGCAGGCCAAAAAACTATGGTGATAGAATTTGAAATATTAGTTATCTCCTGGCCCATCCCACTGTCATTGAATCAATTCTGACTCATAGTGACACTATAGGACAAAGTAGAATTGCCCCATAAAGTTTATGTTATGTGCTGTCGAGTCAGACCCGACTCATAGTGACCTCTCCTTGGGTTTCCGAGGCAGTATCACTACAGAAGTAGATTGCCCAACCATAAAGTTTACAAGGCTGTAAATCTTTTCAGATGCAGACTGCCTCATCTTTTCTCCTGCAGAGAAATTAGTGGGTTCAAATTCCCAACATTTTGTTTAGCAGCTGAAGGCTTTAACAAGTGTGCCACCAGAGCTCCTTATCTCCTGGCCTAGGGTAGTTTTTAACTGTGAAGCATGACAGGGTAGCCTTTTGAGCACTTGTCATAATCTATTTTGATATGGACTATAATTGTATGACTGCATATATATGTAAACATTCATTGAGATACAGACTTAAATTTGTGCATTTTAATGTCTGTATATTATAACTCAATAAAAATAATAACTGAATCTAATAGCAATGTTATTTTGCATTAGATCAAGTATGTTTTCATCTAACTTGATTCTTAAGGCTTTCTATTAGATGTGCAATAGAAACCCATCAGAGAAGATAAGGTAGAAGCATGAGTCTGCTCTTTGGGGTAGTATAAATCAAGTAAGTATACACCATATCAAAAACAATAAACCCAAAGAAAAAAGGATTTCTGCAGAAGTTCCTCTGAAAATGAGAGATGTATACAAACTTATTCTGCAGAAAAGCAGATCTCAGTCAATTACAATCAAAATACTGTATGCTTTCAGGTTTTTTTCTAAGAAGCTGACTTCAACTGTTCAAAGATGGTCTCTGCTGATTTGCAATGTGACATGAAATGATACTGCTCAGTGACACTGCAGAGACCAATTCTAGTATTTCATGTAAGACTTAAGTACTAAAAAATAGCCTTTTGTGTTGTGTAGAATTAACACTGATTTGGGAGTCAAGAGACCTGTAGTTTAAATCTCACTCTCATATTCAAAGTATGTGATCTTCAGTTATTTACTTTCTTTGAGCTTCAAGTGGCTCCCATGTAAAATACAGAGCTAACTTTTTTTCTCTCTTTTCCAAAATGTTGTTGTTGTTGTTATGTGCCGTGAAGTCAGCACCGACTCATAGCGACCCCTCCTTGGGTTTCCAAGGCAGTATTACTATGGAAGTAGGATTGCCCAACCTTCCTTCCGAGGAGTGGCTGGTGGGTTTGAACTGCCAGCCTTCTGGTTAGCAGTCAAGTGCTTTAGCCACTATGCTACCAGAGCTCCAAAATAGCAGAATTATTTTTACTATGATTTATTTTATTGTGGTAAGTATATAATGTAACAAAATATTTGACATTATAACAATCTTCCCATGTACAGTTTTGTGACATTAATTATGTTCATCATGTTCTTTACATAAAAGTATAAATTAAGATCTATTCTGGTTGGCACTTGGGAAATGTGAGAGTCTAAGCACAGCCTTTTTGTTTTCCCATTTAGCCCTCCATAATCCTTAGGGATCCAAGGAGGACTGTTGGAAAACCACTAGATGTACATATTACCTGGTTCTGGCATTCAAGGATGAAGGGGAAATCTCAAAGGTGTTGCCAAGATAACATTTTGAATTCATCACTTATCACTTTGAATTTTAGTCAGTGATTCTCTTTCAGCCACAGTGCTTAGAAGAGGCAATATTATTCTTTTCATGTTCTTACAGATCCCTAGTTGCAGTGTGCCTACTAGCTTACATTTCAGAGGAGATGTGCATGGGAAGAAGATACCTATAATGGAAAATGAACGTTGGTCTTAGAAATCTTCCATTTCCTGAACTTTGATTTCCCTGCACCCTTCTAACGATACCTTCACCTCTCAACCTCTCAACCACAGTCCTCTAGAGTTGTATTCCATCTCAAGAGGCTAATTATTTTCCTGCTAAGAAGACCTTGAAATATTTATTCTGATATCAAGGATAAGGAAATAAAAAATAAGAATGGTATGATGCCAGGAACTATAAGAGTCCTGGGTTCCTATTTAAACTTTGCTGTGTGATGTTGTCCAAGCCAATATATTTATCTGAGATTCTTCCTTTATTTGTAAAATGAGGATAGTAAACCCCCTCCATAGAATGTTATTTAGGATAAAGTTAATATACGTGAGGTGCTTGATATCATACCTCAAACTAGGCAGGAATGCTAATTTATACTAGCATGCACAATTGAATCACCTTAATCTTACCATGGTATTTTTACATTATAGAGAATACTGAATGCTCTGAATCATGGCTTTTTGATAGTGGTAGAATATTTTTATAGGGACTGGGGGTTTTCCATTAAACCCTTTCACCTTAACACCACCACAGTCTTTGAGGTTCAAGGAGAGGAAGCCTTTATAAATCTCATGTTATCATCATACAGCTTTATTAAAAGCTCCAGAAGAAAACATACTCTGGAAGTGACCTTCAATCTCTGTGATTCTCCTTAATCTTTTAACTTGCCTGCTACCCTGAATTAGTATTCTGAGAAGTTGAAGGTACAGACTTTTTATTATTATTATTATTGTGATGAAAACATATACAACAAGACATTCACCCAAGTAACAACTTCCCCATTTACAGATCAGGGAAATTGATGACATGTTTCATGTTCTGCCACCATTATTGCTAAGCTTTTCCAAAATATTCTACCACTATTAGCATAAACTCAATGCCCCCAAATCAAAAGCTTACCCTTCCCTGTCCACCCCTAGTAACCACTAACAATCTTTGAGTCAGATCTGACTCAGCAACAGTGAGTTTAGTTTTTTGTTTTGTATATATGTATATGTGTGTGTGTGTGTGTGTGTGTGTGTGTGTGTGTGTATATATATATATCCCACTGCTGGTAACCAACAAAGAAACTTTCCTTCCACATATAAACCTTTTCTTGACTTTTTACAGTAGTGGACTAACACAATATTTATCTTTCTGTGTTTGACTTATTTCACTCTGCATAATGGTCCTCCAAGTTCATCATATTATGTGGTGTTTTGCAGATTCTGCATTATTCTTTAAGGTCACATAGTATTCTATTCTGTGTACATACAACAGTTTGTTTATCCCTTGTTTCATGGACACTTGGGTTGTTTCCATCTTTTTGCTATTGTGA
>NW_006921737.1:4158082-4159500 GCF_000298275.1 Orycteropus afer afer | reverse complement strand
GACTCAGCAACAGTGAGTTTAGTTTTTTGTTTTGTATATATGTATATGTGTGTGTGTGTGTGTGTGTGTGTGTGTGTGTGTGTATATATATATATTTGAGTCCTTCCCCTCACTCTTTTAGGATCTATACCTAGTAATGAGACTACTGGTTCAAATGGTATTTGTATTTCCAACTTTTTAAGGAATTGCCATCCCAATTTCCACAGTGGTTGTATCATTTTACAGTTCCACCATCAGTGTATGAGAGTCTCAATCTCTCCATATTATTGCCACCATTTGTTATTTTCTGTGTTGTTGAATTTTTCTATTAATGCTAGGGTGAGATGGTATCACATGGTTATTTAGATTTGCATCTCTCTAATGGCAAATGATCGTGAACATTTCTTCAAGTTTGTTGACTGCCTGAATATCTTCTTTGTTGAAGTGTCTGTTCTTATCTTCTGCCCATTTTTTAATTGGATTGTTTGTCTTTTTGATGTTGAGGTGCTTGAGTTTTCTATATATTTTAGAGATAAGTCCTTTGCCTGATATGTCATTACCAAATATTTTTCTCCATTCTGTAGGTTCTCTTTTCACTCTTTTGAAAAGGTCTGTGGAAGCATATAAAAATGTAATTTTTAGAAAATCCCAATCATCTAGTTTACCTCCTGCTGTTTGTGCCTCTTGGGCTGTGTTTGATAGTCTATTTATGCTGTAAATTAGGATCTTTAAAGTTGCCCCTATTTTTTCTTTGAGGACATGTATAGTTTTAGGTTTCATATTTAAGTCTTTAGTTCATCTACAACTAGCTTTTGTGTATGGTGTGAGATATGGATTTTGTCTTTTTCTGCAAATAGATATCCAGTTTTACCAGCAGCATTTGTGAAAGTCAATATCTCTTCCCCATTTATTGGATTTCAGTCCTTTGTCAAAGATCAACTGATCATAAGTCAATTGATCTATTTCTGGGTTCTCAATTCTGCTCCACTGGTGTGTGTGTTTGTCATTGTATCAATACCAGGCTATTTTGACAACTGTGTAGTAGGTTTTGAGATTTGGGAGTGTAAGATATCCTACTTTGTTCTTCTTCAGTATTGCTTTGCTTTTCCAAAGTCTCTTTTCTTTCCATATGCAGTTAGTGATTGGTTTTCCATACCTTTAAAGAATGTTGATGAAATCTTCATTGAGATTGCATTGAATATATTGATTACTTTGGGTAGTATTGACATTTTTATGATATTCAATCATCTCTCCATTAACATGGTATGTTCTTCTATTTGTGTAGATCTCTTATAGTTTCCTGAAGTAATGTTTTGTAGTTTTCTTTGTACTTGTCTTTTGTGTTCTGGGTAAGATTTATTCCCAAGTATTTTATTTTGTTGGTTGCTATTTTAAATGGTATTGAGTTCCTTATTTCCTTTTCAGAGACCTCTTTGCTG
>NW_006921737.1:4150256-4157043 GCF_000298275.1 Orycteropus afer afer | reverse complement strand
TTTTTTTTTTTTTTTTTTGACTCTCTACTTTGCCTAGCATGATCTCTTTCTCCAGGGAATGATTTCTTCTTACAACATGAGCATAGTAGATGAGACGAAGTCTGGCCATTCTCACTTCCAAAGAGCATTCTTCCTGCACTTCCTCCAGGACAGATTTGTTAGTTCTTTTAGCAGTCCCAGGTACTTTCAGTATTCTTCACCAGCACCACAACTGAAAAGCATCAACACTACTTCAATCTTTCTTATTCATTGTCCAGCTCTCACATGCATATGAGATGATCAAAAATATCATGGCTTGTGTCAGGTGCACCTTAATCCTCAAGGAGATATCTTGGCTGTTCAGCACTTGAAAGAGATCTTGTGAAGCAAATTTGCCCAGTGCTATACATCATCTGATACCTTGACTGCTGCTTCCATTGGTGTTAATTGCAGAACCAAGCGATGTGAAGTCTTTGACAACTTCCCTCTTTTCTCCATTTATTGTGATGCAGCTTATTGGTCTAGTTGTAAGGATTTTTGTTTTCTTTATATTGAGGTGGAATCCATACTGAAGACTGCAGTCTTCAACCTTCATCACTCAGTGTCTTGAGTCATTCTCACTCTCAGCAAACAAAGTTATGTTGTCTGTGTATCACAGGTTATTAATGATTATTCCTCCAATCTTGATGCCATGTTCTTCTTCATATAGTTCAGTTTCTCAGATTATTTGTTCAGTGTAGAAATTGAATAAGTATGGTGAAAGGCTACAACCCTGACACACCTCTTTCTTCATTTTCAACCATGGAGTGTCCTCTTATTCTGTTTGAATAGCAGCCTTCTGGGCTATGTACAGGTTCCTCATGAGTACAATTAAGTGTTCTGGAATTCTGATTCTTCTCAATGTTATCCACAATCTTTATGATTCACACAATTGAATGTTTTTGCATAGTCAATAAAACACAAGTAAATATCTTTCTAGTACTCTTTTTGTGAGCCAAGATCCATTTGACATTAGCAATGATATCCCTCATTCCACATCCTCTTCTGAATCCAGCTTGTGTTTCTGGAAGTCCTCTCTAAATATACTGCTGCAATATACTGTTTTTGAATTATCTCCAGTAAGACTTTACTTGCATGTGATAATAATGATACTGTTCGATAATTTCCACATTCTGTGGGATCACCTTTCTTTAGAATAGGTATAAACGTGGATCTTTTCCAGTCAGTTGCCAAGGCCACTGTCTTGCAAATCTCCTGGCATAGCCGAGTGAGTGCCTCCAGCTGTTGCACAAAAAGAGCAAGGGGACACTGCATGGTTTAAAATCAAGAAGGGAGTGTGTCAGGGTTGTAGCCTTTCACCATACTTATTCTATCTATATGCTGAGAAAATAATCTGAGAAGATGGACTATATGAAGAAGAACATGGCATGAGGATTGGAGGAAGAATCATTAACAACTTGCGATACACCGATGACACAACTTTGCTTGCTGAAAGTGAGGATGATTTGAAGCACTTACTGATGAAGATTGAAGAACACAGTCTGCAGTATGGATTACATCTCAATATAAAGAAAACAAAAATTCTCACAACTGGACCTATAAGCAGCATCACAATATATGGAGAAAAGATTGAAGTTGCTAAAGAATTCACATTGCTTGTTCTACAATTGACACCAATAGAAGCAGCAGTCAGGACATCAGACGACCTATAGCACTGGGCAAGTCAGCTGCAAAAGACTTCTTTCAAGTGCTAAGGAGCAAATTTTTCTCCTTGAGGACTAAGGTGCACCTGACACAAGCTGTGTTAGACTGCATTACAAGCTAATCACCTCATACACATGTGAGAGCTGGACAATGAATAAGGAAGACCAAAGAAGAATTTGTGATTTTGAGATGTGGTGCTGGTGAAGAATGCTGAAAATACCATGGACTGCTAAAAGAACTAACAATTCTGTCCTGCAGGAAGTGCAGCTGGAATGCTCCTTGGAAGTAAGAATGGCCAGATTTCATCTCATCACTTCTCATGTTGTCAGAAGGGACCATTCCCTAGAGAATGATGTCATGCTTGGTAAGGTGGAGGGTTGACGAAAGAGGGGAAGGCCTTGAATGAGATGGATTGGCACAGTGGCTGTGGCGATGGGCTCGAGTATATCAAGGATTGGAGACCTGGCACAGGACTGGATGGTGCTTTGTTCTGCTGTGTATAAGGTCTCTATGAGTTGAAGACCACTCGACAGCACTCAACAACAACAACAACAATATTCTTTCTACTTCTGTTGGTTCTGTTGTGACATCACCCCTTGCATTTCCTAATTGTGTTATTTGCATCTTTTCTTGTTTTCCTTTGTTAAGTTTGCCAGTGGTTTGTTGATTTTATCAATTTTTTTCAAAGAACCATCTTCTACTCTTGTTGATTTTTTTCTTGTCTTTCTATTTTCGGTTTCATCGATTTCTGCTCAAATCTTTATTATTTCCTTTCTTCTGGTGACTGTAGACTTTTTTGATGCTATTTTTCTAATTGTTGGAGATGTTGGGTTAAGGTGTTGATGTTGGCTTTCTTCTTTTTTGATGTGTGCATCTATTGCTATAAATTATATTCTGATCACTGTGTCCCAAAGATTTTGGTTTGTTGTGTTTTCATTCTCTGTTGATTCAAGGAATATTTTCATTTCATTTTTTATTTCTTCTATTACCCAGTCATTTTTGAGGAGGGTGTTATTCAGTTTCCATACATTTGCTCTTTTTCTGTTTATCTGCCTAGTGCTGATTTCTACTTATAGTATTGTAATCTGAGAAGATACTTTGCAGGATTTCAATGTTTTTAAATTTGTTGTGGCTTGCTTTAGGGCCTAACATATGGTCACTTCTGGAGAATGTTCCAGATGCACTGGAAAAGAACATGTATTTTGCTTTTGTTGGATGGACTGCTTTGTAGATGTCTGTAAAGTCAAGTTGGTTGATTGTGCTATTTAGTTCTTTTGCATCATTCTTGAGTTTCTTTCCAGTTGTTCTATCTGTTATTGAAAGTAGTGTATTGAAATCTCCTATTATTTATGTGGAGTCATCTATTTTACTTTTCAATTTTGTAAAAGCCTGATTTATGATTTTTGGGGGCTCTTCTCTTGGGTGTGGAGATATTTATTATGGTTATTGTTGTTGTTATTTGTCATCGAGTTGGCCCCGACTCATAGCGACCCCTCCTTGGGTTTCCAAGGCAGTATCACTACGGAAGTAGGAATGCCCAACCTTCCTTCTGAGGAGTGGCTGGTGGGTTTGAACTGCCAGCCTTCTGGTTAGCAGTCAAGTGCCTTAGGCACTATGCTACCAGAGCTCCTTTATTATGGTTATGACATCTTATTCAACTGATCCTTTTATCATTATATAATGTCCTTCCTTGTCTCTTATGATCATGTTTGTCTTAAAGTCTATTTTATCATAAATTGATATTGCCCCTCCTGTACATTTTTAGTTGACATTTGCTTGTTTTTTTTTTCCAAACAAATATTGCTTGGTATGTTTTTCCAATTTTTTATTTTTTGTCTATTTTTCTTTTTGTGTCTAAGGTGAGCCTCTTGTAGACAGCATATTGATGAGGCATATTTTTTTATCCAGTCTGTAACTTGCCCTCTCTTAAGTAGTGCATTTAACCCATTTACATTCAATGTAATTATCAAGAAAAAAAAAGAGTTGAAAAAAATCACAATATCTGGGCAGAAAAAAAATGAGAGAAAAGAGCAAAAGTTAAATAATAGAGAAAATTGCAAAAGGATAAACAAGGGATGGGAAGAACCAAAAGAAAGAAAAAAAGAATGGAATCAGGCAAAGGGAAGAGAAAAAACAAAAAAGAAAATGGGGGAGGGTGGAAGCTCAATAACCAAGGACGAGAAAGAGGGGGAGGGGCAAATTAAATAAATAAATAAAAGGAAGGAATGAGGTTGCTAAAAAGAACAATTTAGAAACAAACAGACAAAAGCAAAAGTGCTGGGTCAGGGCATGACATCCAGGTGGTGCAACGGCACAGACCAAGATGGAACCCCTGCTGGTCAAGAAGGTAGGTGAAGGTGTGGGATGGTAACATCCCTTGTCACTAAGATGGTTTGGGGTCTAAGAAACAAGGGGAATATCACACCACTCCAGTCATCAGCTTCCACTGTGGTTGTCCGTTCTGTCCTAGACATGCAAAGCCCACTCCCAGCCTGCAATCCAAGCAAGGACACTTCCTGTACACACTCAAAATGGGTGTGTTAGCTGGTTGGAAACATCCAAAATGGCTGCATCCTCAAGAAAGCTGCTGACAGTCCCCAGGTCCACCTGTCTTTTTCTTGGTTGTTCTTCCTTCTGGGTATCAGGCACCAATGCAGTCCCTGCCTGTGTAGTCCTCCATGAGCAGAGCCAATTGTCAGGTCCACATTGGAAAATATTCAAAATGGCTGTGCCTTCAGGACAGCCAGCAGTCCGCCATTCCATTTGTCTCCTTATTCATTGTTTCATTCAGGTTCTTCTTCTACTTGGTTATTAATTCACTTATTTATCATTCCTTTCAAAGCTCAGGGTTCCAGGATTGTCTTCTGCACAGGTTTCAATTGGTTCCTTATTGCTTTGTTGAAGAGGGTCTGTGAAGCTTGTATGCATGTTCTGCTGTCTCACATGATCCCAAAGGTATAGACTATTCTTAATTGCAGAATTATTTTTCAGGAATTATTTGCAATCTGTCATGTATTGAATTGTGTGTCATAAAAATATGTGTTAACTTGGCTAGGCCGTGACTCCTAGTATTGTGTGGTTGCCTCGCTTTTGTGATCTGATGTAATCACCTTACATTTTGTGATATGTGTTGTAAATATTAACCTCTGTATATTAATTAAGCAGGATTAGGGTGGGTTTTATCTTGAGTCACAGCCTTATAAGAGGGCATGGCTCAAGTCCCACCCTTACTCAAGTTATCACTCTTACTCAAGTATTCAAGTCACACACCCTTACTCAAGTCACACCCTTGCTCAAAGTCAACAGCCTTACTCAAGTCACAAATAATACCTTACAAGAGACAAAATGAGAGAGAACAAAGCAGAGAAGAAGGACCGAGTATCATCAAGAAAGAAGAGCCGGGAGCAGAGCCTGACCTTTGGAACCAAAGTCTCTGTCCTGAGAACCTCACAGACCCAGGGAAAGATTGATGGCTAAACACATGGAGATTTCTAAAGAATGCTTGTCCACAAATGTTGAAAGAAGACAAATACCTTCCCTAAAACTGAAAGAGAAAAGATTCCCTTAGAACTAGTACCCTTTTTCAGACTTCTAACTTTCTAAACTGTGAGAGAATAAATTTCTGTTATAGCAGCACTAGATAATTAAGATAAAATCCATTAATAAATAATTCCTGTTCATCAGAAGCCAGTCAAGGAGAAGTGATTCAATGAAGGTAGCATTTTCTTGACCTCATCTTTCTTTTGCTGTTAAGTAACTTAAAGGAAGCAATTCAAGCTCATGTTTAGGAATCTAGACTACAAAGCATTACTTGTTAATTCAACTTATGTGGGGTATCTAATTCTGTGACATCACTTACATTAATCATGTTGTACAATCATCACCCATATTTGTTGCCAAGCTTTCTGTCACCAAAACCAAAAATTCACTGCTTTCTAAACAATGACTTCTCCTTTCATTCTCCCTCCCGTGCCTGATAATCACAAATAAACCTTGTTCTCTATACATTTGCCTGTTTTTGTAATTTCATCTAAGTGATATCATATAAAAAATATCATATAGTATGTGTCCCTTTGTGATTAACTTATTTCAGGCAACATTTTCAGCATTCATCCTTTTTGTAGCATGTGTCAGGACTTCATTTCTTTCTGTGGCTGAACAGTTTCCTGCTGTATGTATGTACTATATTTTGTTTTTCCATCCACTTATTGATTGACATTTAGATTGTTTTTTATCTTTTGTCTATTGTGAATAGTATTTCAATCAACATTAGTTGCACGTATGTCTGTTTATCATTGCAGTTCTCAAGATCTTTCAGTACATTTCTAGGAGTAGAATTTCTGGGTCATATGGTAGTTCTATGTTTAATTTGTTGAGGAACTGTTTTTATTATGTTTGTACCATTATGCAATCCCACCAAAAATGAGTAAGGGTTCTGATTTTCCCACATCCTTCCCACAACCAATGTCAAGTAAACAAACATAAATAGTCATGGATTATAATAGAATCTATAAAGGAAACAAATAGGATGATGAGATAAAGAATAAAAGTTGGTGTGAAATAGACTTACTTTAGGTAGAGGGATCAGATGTGTCTTCTTGGAGGAGGTGAGATTAAATCTGAAGCTAATGGATGAGAGTAAGTCAGCCATACAAAGGGCAAGGGGAAGAACATTAACACAGTTCTGGTACAAACTACCCAAATAAGGTCAATGACATTGAAATTCTACAGAGTATTATAATACAGGTAGTTTAAGAACAGAGTAGCAGGCTGGAAGAGCAGGAGAAAGGGGATAAAAGCCAGGAACCCGGACAGGAGAGCAGTCAGCCCCAGGGTTACACGTGAGGAGAGACAACTCAGGGACGCCCAAAGTAGCAAGCGGCAAGAGCAGGAGAAAGGGGATTAAAAGCCAGGAAGCCAGAGAGAAGAGCAATCAGCTGAAGGGATTAAGTGAGGAGACAAACTCAGGCCCACCCAGAGTAGCAGGCTGGAAGAGCAGGAGAAAGTGGATAAAAGCCAGGAACCCGGACAAAGGAGCAGTCAGCCTCAGGGACAACTCAGGGACGCCCAAAGCAGCAGGCCAGAAGAGCAGGAGAAAGGGGAT
>NW_006921737.1:4132813-4147287 GCF_000298275.1 Orycteropus afer afer | reverse complement strand
GGATGTCATGCTTGGTAGGGTGGAGGGTCAACGAAAGAGGGGGAGGCCTTCAACGAGATGGATTGACACGGTGGCTGTGATGATGGGCTCAAGCATAGCAGGGATTGTGGGGCTGGCGCGGGATCGGGCAGTGTTTCGTTCTGCTGTGCATGGGGTCGCTATGAGTCAGAAATGACTCGATGACAATTAACAACAACAACAACAACAACATTTTAAAAAGATTTTATACAATAATAAAGGTGCCTTGATAGTGATTCAGTTCCCTTCTTTCCTTCCTCTATCTTTCTCTTTCTTTCCTTCTGTCTTTCTTTTTCTTTTCATTTTAAATTGAGTTGCTTAGTTGAAAAATAAAGGAAATGGTGAAGCTATTTTATCTCTTAACTTCATGAACCCACTGAATGTAGTCTTTCACGATATACTTGGAGAAAACATGGTTGAATTGGGACTAAAACATTAGAATATTTATGTGAAAATATAACTGGTTATACATCCATGCTATAATATCTTGATGGCCCTGAGGACCTAGAAAAGGTTCTCTGGAATAGAGCTGTGGAGTCCAAATTTCAATTTTGTCTTGGGGAACATCTTCATACAAGTGTTGGATAAAATCATTTAAGACGTGTTTAACAAATTACTATTGGATGGTGAGAGTGACAGAGTCAAAATCCAAAGTGACATCTAAGGGTTGTTATACTTGATGTACACCAAAATAAGAAAAAATAAGTGGAAAATATAAAAATTACTGTGGTTAAATTCTAAAATGTTCAATTTTTCAAATACACATGAAGACATTGACTGATGGCAGTTCATGTGAGTTCTGGAAAGCTGAAGTTGTCAAGAAGCTTAAACAAATTAACTGTACCATAATATTACTAAACGACAGGTGAGATTTCCCCTGTAATCTTGTCAGAATCCCACTCCATTACAGTGTTCCAATAACTGCAAGAGCATCTTGGATGAAAGGGAGAGTTTGCAGACAGCAATTGTATTATGTTAATTCAAGCTCTGTAATGCATATGTATAAAATGTAACTTTTAGTTATTTAATTGTAATGCTCTGCCCTCTGAGTTTTGCAAGACTTTGCTCCTTTCAAAATTTAGGTTTAAACTCAAATAACATTTCCTTAGAGGAGTTTTTTAAGTACCTTATCAAAATTAACTACCTGAATCCCCCCATCCTGCCACACTGTATCATTGCATCTTAATTTATTTACTTCATTGTATATTCATAGTTATTTTAAATTGACCTCATGTACAAAGGAACCCATGGTGACCTCATATACAAGGTAACAAAATGCTGCCCTATCCTACAACATCTCCATGATTGGTGGCATTTAGACAGTTGTGATTCATAGGGTTTTCAATGACTGATTTTAGTAAATACGTTTGCAGCTCTTCCTGGCTATCTTAGTCTGGAAGCTCCGATGAATCCTGCCCAATATCACAAAAACAAGCAAGTCTCTACTGACAGTTGAGTGGTGGCTATGAGGTACATTGGCCAGGAACTGAACCCAGGTGTCCCATGTGGAACATGAAAATTGTACCACTGACCCACCAGTGTTTCTTCGTGTATATTTACCTCTTTTAAATGACCTTGTTTACATATTTATATATTTGTTTGAGTGTTAGAAATGGAAATTTTTTCTAATTTCCATCAGATATGAAAGGATGAGTGCAGGTTTTGGTAATTTTTCTTTTTCCTATGTGTGCATGTAAAAGGAGCTCTGGTGGCGTAGTGCCTAAGGCATTTGACTG
Source organism: Orycteropus afer afer (assembly GCF_000298275.1). NCBI lineage: Eukaryota > Metazoa > Chordata > Mammalia > Tubulidentata > Orycteropodidae > Orycteropus > Orycteropus afer. The sequence continues at coordinate 4,145,533 of NW_006921737.1, read as the reverse complement.
CTAACCAGAAGGTTGGCAGTTCAAACCCACCAGCAACTCCACAGAAGGAAAACGGGGCAATCTACTTCCATAAGATTTACTGCCTAAGAAACACAAAGGGGATTGCTGAGAGTTGGAATTGACTCAACGGCGGTGAGTTTGGCTTTGGTTTTTATGCCAGCATGTAGAAGGGTCTCAAAATAAATTTATTTGAAAACTAATTAGGTAAACAATGACTGCAGGGATCTGCTAAATTTCTGGTGTAGTAAAGGTCTACAGCAGAAGGGTTACAAATGTATGTAAAACTATCATGGGAAATAAAGGAGTACTATAGTATACCCACCAGCCACTCCTCGGAAGGAAGGTTGAGCAATCCTACTTCCGTAGTGATAACTGCCTCGGAAACCCAAGGAGGGGTCGCTATGAGTTGGGGCCGACTCGATGGCACATAACAACAACACAACAACAACATAGTATACAGGGAGCTCTGGTAGCATAGTGGCTAAAGCACTTGACTGCTCACCAGAAGGCTGGTGGTTCAAACCTACCAGCCAGTCCTCAGAAGGAAGGTTGGGCAATCTACTTCTGTAGTGATACTGCCTCGGAAACCCAAGGAGGGGTCGCTATGAGTCAAGTCTGACTTGACGGCTTACAAAAACAAACAACATAGTATATGAAGGAGCTCTGGTGGCATAGTGATTAAGGCATTCAGCTGCTAACCAAAAGGTCAGCAGTTTGAACCCACCAGCTTCTCCACAGAAGAAAAATGAGGCAGTCTGCTTCCATAAAGATTTGTAGCCTTGAAAACTCTATGGGCCATTTCTTCTCTGTCCTGTAGAGTTAGTGTGAATCAGAATCAACCCTTTGGTGGTAGGTTTTATGTTTGGTGGCATATGATTTACTCTGGAGGCACACTGAAGATCAATAAGTAGAATTTAAGGATTCTCATTTAGGCTCAAAATTAGGAAGAGTGTTGTGCTAATTTGATTTATCTGACAATAGTTCAATGGCAGCATGAAGTTGTGGCAGAGTCTCACTTGATGTAAACAACCAGAAATTGCAAGCCTGTACATTGGAGAAGCTATACAACAGAGCCCTGTATAAGTTGGAGACTGAACCAAATGATGCTGGAAGTAATTGTTATCTGTATTTCTGCATCTGTAATACAAGTAAAGATCTGGGGAAGTTTTTGTTTGGTTCCTACCATTGAACCAAGGAGGAAGTCAAACTACAGAGATGAACTACCAGAGCAAAGCTTAGAGCTCAATTCACTAATGAGATTTATTTTTATTGTGTAGGCAAAATGAAAAAAAAAAAAAAAAGAGGAACATAGTGAGGAGGGAAGTCTCATTTCTGAAACTAGGATTCCAGAATTCTGTTGAGCAAAAGCCCTAGTTATTAATTAATAAGACAATTTCCTGAAGACACATTATTTACCAGATTGGCTGTGTTAATGAGGATGTTTTGCATCTAATTTAATGCACTGCAATGAGCATTTTTATCACAAAAAGGACAAACCTTCTCTACATAATCAAAGCTCTTGTTAGCAGCAAACTTCTGGTGAATAATTCCTCATTCCTAAGTGGAAACCACATGCACCGCAAAATCTCTCCCAGGGGAAGGAGAGACTTTTAAGCATACATTTAACATGTGACCTTCCCTCTGAAAATGCTCTAAGGAACTCTATGCTTTTGTCTTCCAGTGACTTCCAAGGTCCACATAGCAGTGCACACTACTCAGAGACAACAGCCTAAATAGTTGAGAATTCACTTTATTTAATATTTATCTCTCCATCTGTATTAGGGACATCCCAACATACAGGGCTTCTAAAACTCAAACACTTCATCTGGTTTATATAATAACATCAATAAAGACATGGCCCACATTTTGAAACACAAAAATCAGTAAGGTGGAAGGTTAATTATAGAGTTCCTCTCTTCCTCTGTTCAATTCTCCTTCTTTTGGAATACATAGATGGCACTTTCCCTAAAACACTCTCTCTTGGGCACAGCTGTCATTGCCCCTTTCCAATTCTATCAATCCAGACATTAAAATAATATATTTAAAATTTATTTTAACAAATGATTTTTCTGTTCTTCTCATGTTCAAAGCCAAGTTTTCTTCTGAGAATCTTTTTTCTACACCTTTTTGTTCAAAGTTGAAATTAACCACAGTATTACATGAAGCACATCTTACCATTTTCTTTGAGCACAAGGATGACTCTACACAATAGAGAAGAAAGGCAGTATAGTATAAAAAGCCTGGGCAATGAAGTCATGCAGACCTAGGTTAAAATCCCAGCTTTGCTGCTTATTTGTTGTAAAACTTGAACAAGTTACTTATGAGTAGGAAGGATCAACATCCTCACCTACAAATGCAGGGTGATAATAAGCTTGGCTGTAAGAGTGATTGAGGGCACTAAATGAGTTAATAAATACTGACTACACTACTTGATACATACAAGTGTTAGCTATTATTATTATACATTACTTAAAATATTTTTAACATTAATGATAGCAACAGTGCAGAAAGACTGATATCTACTTCTAGTATTGCAGGTTGGGGTTACTGTAAACCCAGAGACTTCATTACAGCACCTGTACTTTCCCTTTCATTCCATTGTCACCAGCATAGCTAATTTTTAGTTGCCTCACCTAGACCATAGCCTTCTAACATGGCTTTGACCTTCAGTTTCTTCCAATCTATCCTCTCATTATTTTTCAACACTGCTATACTTATTTTTGTTAAAAACATCTTTGATTATTTAACTCTTCTGTCTATGATGGTTTCTAAGTTCTTGCCAAATAATGCTGAATGTCTTTGTCATTGAATTTGGCATTCTCCAAAGTCTAGCCCTAAACTACTCTTATCTCACAACTTCCATCACAAGGCTAAAGAATCAATATGAAGATGTAGTATTGTATCGGTAGTACAGATAAGAAGGCATAGAGAAAAGGAAAAATGTTCTGCTCACGGATGCAGGAGGGTGATAACTTGCTCTTCCCTTCTCTCATCTATAGGAATTAGAACCAATGATCATGAAGTATAGGAATCAGCATTTCCTAAGTAGTAGAATGTCATTTCACTTTCTTAAACATAAAAGTAAACCCCAAGCTTTTGGTTGTCCAGAGGGCACAGTCATTTTGTATGTTTACAAGTGGCAGCCATTTTGGATATTTAAAGAGACAGCCTTCTTGTTCAGATTCCAGGGAGCTAAGAACAGGCTCAGCCTGCTGAGGACAGCAGGAACATACCAGAGGCTGATGACTGGAAAGGTGCAATATTCCCCTTGTTACTCATACACCCCACACCCTTTTGATGAAGATGTGCAGCCATTCCTCATCTCTATGTACATTGTAGGCCAGCAGGAACTCCATCCCAGTCTGTGTGCTGTGATGGAAACTGGATACCCTGCCTTGCCCTCTCCAGATTTGCTTTTCAGTTTTTTTTTTTTTTTTTTTTCTTTGCTTGATTTTAAATTATTCTCCTAAAAACAAACAAACAAACAACAACAAAAAAAAACCTTCCTTCTTATTTTTCTTCTTTCTTTTTCCCTTCTTACATTCTACTGTTTTATTCCACCCCCCTTCCCTTTTCCTGGTTCCCACTGATTTCTTTCTTGTGGTTCTTCCCTTCTCTTGTTTTTCATTTTGCATTTGTCCTATTTTATTTTTCCCTCATTAATTTATTACTTTAGTCCTTTTCTCTTATTCCTTCCTTCCCATAGATTGTGGGTTATTATTATTTTTTTCCCCTTTTTTCTATTTATGTTTCTTCTGTCCTTGCCTAAAGCATTTGACTGCTAACCAGAAGGTTGGCAGTTCAAACCCACCAGCCACTCCTCAGAAGGAAGGTTGGCAAACTACTTCCATAATGATACTGCCTTGGAAACCTAAGGAGGAGTCACTATGAGTCGGGTCCTACTCTATGGCAGTGGTTGTATTGTTTTTGTCCTTTTAAAGTATTTCTTTAAATATTTCTTGTCAATTATTGCCTTTCTTCCCCCCCCCCCTTTTTTTTTCTTTCTCTTTTTGGTGATTGTTCCTGCATGTTTATGAAGTGTGTGATTTTTGTTCCCGCTTTTACATTTTTTTTTTATTGTTGTTTTTGTCTAATGGAGTGGGAAACAACACCCATGCTCATACAACCTGACCATACCTGCACCTCCTGCAGACCCACTTGCTGAGTGAGGGCAACTACTTGCTTCTGCACTATCTGGCCAATGATACACAACAGTATACAAACAGTGATTTTGTTTTTCTCTTCCTGTTCTGGAATTCCAATGATACATAAGTTATTCCTTTGGATGGTATCCCACATGAACCTTAGTCTTTCTTCATTTTGTTTTGATTTTTTTCTGATTGATTCTTTTCCAAAGAAGTACTCAGGTATTTGTCTTCAATCTCATTAATTCTGTCTTTCATCACATCAATTATTCTCCTTTACCCTTCCAATGTGTTATATATTTCTGACAATTTAGTATTAATCTTCTGGATTTCTATCTGTAGATTTAGAATCATTTCTAATTTTTCATTTATTTTGTCATTTTGTTATTTTATTTTCTTCCAGAATTCTTCTAAGGTTTTTTCCTGTGTTTTCTTTGGTTTGTCTCTCAATCTTTTGAAAATACCTAAAGATAATTCTTTTGAATTCCTTATCAGAGAGTTCCAAGGTTGCCTCTTCCTCAGGGCTGTGTTCTGGTCTGTATCCTGCTTCCTTGTTTCTACCACTTTATCTTGCTTCTTTGGGTGGACTGTGATGGTCTGTTGTTTCCAAGGCATTGTGGTGCTGTATTTTGATCTCTGTTAACTGTTTGCAAAGAGCAGCCAAGGGTGATTCAGGCTTTTCTTGGTGGTTTTTTATCATTGGCCTGTTGGTGGAGAAGGAGGTAGTGGCTCTCACTCAGTAAGTGAAGTTACAGGAGGTGTGGGTGTAGTTGTGTCTTTTGGGGACTGTTGTTGTCTCCCACTCAGTTAGACACAAATTACAATTGAATAACCATCAAAAAACTAAAATCCCATGGACAAAAAACACACCAAGTAATCAATCACACAGGAACAGTAACCTATAAAAGGAAAAAGGGAAAAGAAAAAAGAAAAAACAAGAAAACCTGAAATATCTGGGGATAAGGTACTAAGAAAAAAAAAAGAAGTAGAGAAAGAGAATAATAAATTAAAAAAAATGGAAAAAATAAAATCAAGGAACAGGGTTAACCACGAGAAAAAAAAAAGGGGGAAAAAAAAAACCTTAAATTAAAAAAAAAAAAAAAATTTCAACCAGTCACGGGGAAAAGAAAAAATGCTGAAAACTAGGACCTGGGAACGGGAAGATTAAGAATAATAATAAAAAGGAGAAAAGTGTTAGTAATAGTAGTTGTTTTAAAACAGACAAGTATGAGCAAACTACTCACCAGAAAAAAGAAAGCGAAAAAGAAGAAAAAAATAAAAGTAAAAAAATAGAAAAAAAAAAAAATCAGTGGAGGACAGGGCAGGGCACCCAGGCTCTGTCTGAACACACAGACTGTGATGGGGTTCCTGTGGGCCCAGAAGGTAGGTGGGAGTGGCAGATGGCCGCACCGTTCACCAAGCAGGTGTGGGGTATAAGAGAAACAAGAGAAATGTCGTACCTTGTCAGACTTGCAGGTCCCAAGTGTCCTTGGGGTTGCTGGAAAGCAGAACATGTTCTTAAGCCCCAGGAATCTGAAAGCGTGCAGTCTCTTTAAATATCCAAACTAGTCAAGCCACTTTTTAAACCTTCAAAATGGCGGCGCCCTCCGGACCAGCAAAAGTCCACAGCTCAGCCCACCTTTCTCTTCACCTTCTCTGTTTGTTCCCCAGTGACCGTGCACAGTCCTCCGTGCAGTTCCTGGCTAGCAGGGTGATTTTTAGGTTAATTCTTAGGTCCTACCACCATTCAGGAATCTCCAAGCTGTCTGTGCCATCAGGATTGCTGCCAGACGGCAGCTCTGTCTGTCTCCTTTTCTGGTAATTTCACGGAAATTCTTCTGCTAGTTGTAGTTTAGTCCACTTCTATATCCTTCCCTTCAAGGCTCAGTGGTCCAGTTTTATCTTCTGTGTCTGTGTTAATTGGTTTCCCTTTTCTTTGTTGAAGAGGGTCTGTACAGTCTTTCTGCCTAGTTCAACACCTTGCCAGCCCTTTTCTCCTTTGCTGTCTTACTTCATAAATCTCATTTCAGGAGCTCCTAAGGATCTATATTTACTTCTCTAATATCTTTGCTCAATATCAATGTCTCATAAAAGGCATTATATACCTTTCTCTGTCAAGCTCTTTTTTTTTTTTTTTGCCTTTAGGGAAAAGTTTTCCATATTTATTCTACACCATATCTTCCTTTTGACTATTCCACATGCCAGGACAGTGGTTTGCATGATGGCTCAACTTTTCTACTAGTCTATAAATTCCTTTAAGGCAGAGATTGTATGTTGCATTCTAACAATTTCTGAACACCTAGACATTTTCAGGCTGCTCAGATCTTTTCCTGAAGTCAGTAAGAGGATAAAGCATCTGTAAATATACTGAAAGCCTCTCTCCAAGCCCCAGAGGGGTTTGAACTTAGTAGTGGACAGGTTATGCTCAAGGTTGTGACAGGCACTGATTTGATACTTTGTGACAGGCAGCTCTTCTTTAATATGCACTGGATACAGCTAAGCTGTCATCTGCTCCTCTTTTCTTTGAGGAGATTCAGAGTGTCTCTGTGTCCCTGCAGAGCATTACTGCCTAGGACAGGATCTTACTTGATATACAAGTTCTTTGCAGCGGTGTCTATCAGCTCCCAATTCTACTGGCAAGAAATTGATAAATGGGAAAGGCCAAAGAAGAAGAAGAAGCATAGAGACAGAGAATAAAGATAAGATCAACCTCCATCTTTGAGACAAAGAATACCACAGATCAGGAAGCTACCTCATTACAAATGTGTTTCTGGTATTGCTCTCAGGTAGGAGGAGCTTATTTCCCACCAAAAATCAGTCCATCATTCACACAATCTATAGCTAGAAATGATATCCATCTGTGCCTCAGAGTCTATCTAACCAACTCTTCTTCACAGGATTGTTCTTACTGCACAACTGAAAAGAAAGGGTAAGAGATGCATCATAAGGTCAGTTAAAGCCTGTGGGGCCATGAAGGAAGCCATAGAAGATCCCTTGATTTCATTATAAAAGACTGACTCTGGATTCTATGTTGAGAATAACTAAAGGGAATAAGGCAAGGGGTTGGACATGAATTTTGATATCTTGCTGTATATTTCTGACTAGTGGAAGATTCTGGAATACCCATGGTTTCCAATTTCAGTGTCAGACAATTCTTCAGGTCATGAGCGCTAGCTTCTTACAGTGCCCTCTTGCATCCTTACTCAGTTAGAGGCAGCCATCTTTATAGGTGAGTTCTGGTTTCTCCAATGCCTTGGGTCACTCAGATGAAGTCTTGACCTTTCTGTTGTGTCCACTGAAAACCTGTGCATAATTGTTGAAGAAGAAAGAATACTCAATGAAGACAGGACATTTTCATGCACATCAATGAAAACACCAGAACTTATTATTACAGATGAATTTTTTGCCTTTCTAAAACAGAAGTGAACATGGCAATGGAACAGTGTGACCTGGGACAATCATTTCAGTTCTCCAAGATTCATAATAATATTGGCCTCACTATGTTACTGACATCACTAGATAGTAAATGAGAAAACCAGGAACAGTGTCTTACATATTTGGAAATGTTAATTTAGAAAACGGTGAAAAAATAAAAATAACTTTAACATATCCATTTATTCATTCACCATTTTTCCATAAGCATTTATTATGTGCTCACAATGCTCAAAACAGGAGCCATGATGGCACAGTTAAGCACTTGGCTACTAACGAAAGGTCAGTGGTTCAAACCCACCAGCCATTCTGAGGGAGAAAGTTGTGGCAGTCTGCTTCCATAAAGATTTACAGCCTTGGAAACTCTACAGGGCAATTCTACTCTGTCCTATAGGGTCACTATTAATTAGAATCAACTTGATGGCAGTGAGGTTGATTTTTGGGTTCCGTAAGCAGTGTTCCAAGGATTGCTGGTGGCACAGTGCCTAAGGCATCTGACTGCTAACCAGAAGGTTGGTTGTTCAAACCCACCAGCCACTCCGCAGAAAGAAGACAGGGCAATCTACTTCTGCAAAGATTTACTGCCTTGGAAACCAAATGGGGATAGCTATGAATTGGAATCTAGTTGATGGCAGTGGGTTTGGGTTTTTTGTGAAGCAATATTCTAAACACCGGGGATACAGAAATCAACAAAACAGAAAGGATCCTTATCCTTGTGGAAGAAGGAGAAATGATAACCATGTAAACAAAAAATACAATAATTTAAAATGCTGTTATAGAAAACATAAAACAAGACATGGGGGCCTATGACATTGTCTGGGATGCAAGATTGAGGAAACGTTAGTCAATATTTGGAATTGTCTGAGATTGAGGACATGTGCTTGGGTTGACATTCCAATGACAAGAGAAAGCAAGACTTGCAAAGATCTGCAGTCATTGCAGCCAGTGTAATTTTCCTGAGTGGCCATATTTACAGTCCCAGGCAGGTAGCAATCTCAAAGACAACACTGACACGGATGGACATATTGAGGCTAATGGAATCAAAAGTAGCCATCTGAATAGCAAGCATGCTGTGTTAGTTCTATTTTGTATAAGAGAAGGAGGACAGTATGGTTTGTGGGTGGTCAGCCTCAGGACTGCTATTGCTGGATTGCCCTAACAGCTGTCAGACTCTTGAGCATTTGGGCTGTCATTCTGTGACCCCATGGACTGCCCCTTCCTATGCTTCTAGGCTTCTGGCTCTCTGTTCTTCTAGGAACCATCTACCACAGTCATTTATGCTCTAGATGACTCTGGGAAAGAGTAGACAATTACTACTCTCTTTGCAAGCATAAGGCACCAGAGATGGCCTATTTGATGGCTGATAGTCCCAGCTGCAGCAGGAGGGCAGTTTCCAGGTTCTCTCAGGTTCCATCACCTCATATCCTCTCAGGTAAATAGAAGATTTTAATGCCTCAGTTATCTGCCACTGTATATAAAGGACCATGGTAACAAATTTATCCCTTTATCTTGCAAATTAAATGACATCCGAAGGGTTAGCCCCTTCAGCTGTTAACTAAAAGGCTGGGACTGAGTCCTGTCAGAGGTGCTCAAAAGACATGCTAATTTTGTGTTCTTTGCCTCTGATTTATAAAGCATTTTAGAAAAGAAATACTTGTGGTAGCTGTGTCTTAATCATGTGATCAAAAGGTTTTTAAAACGGGTCGCATATTTACCTTCAGACTTTCTAAATCTTAATGAATTTAAACTAGACTATGCAGTGGTAGTTCAGTGATAGAAATCCAGTCTTCCATATGGGAGGCCCAGGTTCAATTCCTGGCCAGTGCATTTTATGCACAGCCAACCACTCCTCTGTCACTGGAAGCTTGTGTATTATAGGAGCTCTGGTGGTGTAGTGCCTAAGACATTTAACTGCTAACCAGAAGCCTGGCGGTTCAAACCCACCAGCCACTCCTTGGAAGGAAGGTTGGGGAAACTACCTCTGTAGTGATACTGCTTCAGAAACCCAAGAATTGGTCACTGTGTGTTGGATCTGACACTATGGCAGTGAGTTTGGTTTGGTTTGGTTATGCTTAATAGTTCATGGTCATATTTAAGACCATGGAAGCGGGCTACCATGTGTTTAGAGCATAAGTATCTGCTTTTTCTTTTGTTTTGATTCCTAAATCTTTCTTAATGACTGGCTACACGCTAATTAGTATTGTTATCATAAAGTGCGGACAACAGATTAATCAGTGTTTTCTATTTCATTCCATTCCCATTCTTCACCCAATCCCTCCTAACCTGTTTTAGCTTTGGCAACTGATTAGAATTGTCTGCAGCATTAATGTACTTCAGTTATGAGTGAGTACTTAAAATATACTAATATGAATTAAAAAGTGCATAATTTTAAGATTCAAAATGGAGTCTTGCCAGTGAGCAGCATGCTTTTGCCCTTTGGCATCTAAGGTCTTGGAAAACTAGACACAACAGTTTGGATTAAGAACTTGGGTTCTCTGAACAGCTCACTGAATCAGCGTGCATCAAACACAGAAGAGCAGAAATAGAGAAAAAGCACAGGGAGAATATTTAAGAAAGAGCTACTGGCAGAGAAGAGATGGGCAACTGAGAGAGGCACTGGAATCCTTTCTGGAGCAGTCAGTGTGCTGGGCAAGGACAGCTGCCTGAGATCCCTGAGCCAGAAGGGAGGACACCTTATAACAGCACACCAGTGGCCACTCTAATATTCTGGCAGGCAGAAGCAGAGACCTGCCTCCAGAAACTGATTTTGATTTTTTTGGAGGTAATTTGGGTCTTCTGGGTGCTGGCAAGCACAGCCAACTCCGCTGAGATTCGGCAGAGAACTTACTGCTCCAACAGGAAGGTTAGCTCCCTTCCTTCCCAGTGGGTCACAGAGTGGGCTGGGGTCAGACTAGGAGAGAGTGTGCTTTTCTTTGTCACAGAGATTGAGACCACAGGTCACTAGCAGCTACTCCCCCCAACCCAAACAGCTGAAACTGCACGCATCTTTGGCACTGCAGTTGGGCGGTATCACAGACAAGCTCCAGAGCCGGCCATTAGCAGTCTGGCAGGATTCCGTCAGTACCATGGGAGGACAGAACAGGGAGAGTGAAGAAACGGCAGTCCTGGGAATTTTGCCTTGGACCCATTCTTTGGTGCTGTGGGGCTGCAGAGGCCGGGTCTTTGAGTGTGCCTGAAATTGTCAGTAATTTGCGATGCTCTAAGAATAGTAATATTTCCTGAGGTTGAGCCACGGTCTTGCAAATAAATACGTCATCAATAATAGCCTGCTCAGGTACTCCCCTGACTCCAACACACCTGAAATTGCACTCATCTTTGGCGCTGCAGGTGGACAGTATCACAGAAAAACTCCAGAGCCAACCATTAGTGGCCTGGTGGGATTGCTTCAGCACCATGGGCAGATGGGGCACGGAGAACAAAGAAACCACAGCTGAGTGCAGCCCTGTGAATTTTGCCTTGGAGCCATGCTTTGGTGCTGTGGGGCTGCGGAGGCAGGATCTTTGACTGTGCCTGAAATTGGCAGAAATTTGCAATGCTTTAACAATAGGAATCTTTCCTGAGATTGAGCCCAGTTTTGCAAATAAATATATCATCAATAATAGCCTGCTCAAGGCCCTAGAAACCGACCCTAACAACACAAATCTTTCCTTCTTCTGCTCCCAACTTCTTCACTGATATCTTCACTCATTCAATAGAAGAAAACATATTCAGCCAATTACCATAAAACCTCCCATTTTGAAATCTAAACCCTCTTTACAAAAAAACAGAAACACTTATTAACACTACACTCGGTGATTCCACCATCACAAAGAAAACAGCAGAGCAACCCAACACACTTGAATCAATAATAAAATAAAACACACCGGCTTCAACTTTTCAAAATATTAAACCATAAAACCAAGACAAAACAAATCAACACGTAACCAGCAGCTAGTGACAACATAAAGAGACAGCGCTCTACCAGATTTCAAGGGCTTAAGAAAAAGTTCTGCTTTCCAGTAACCCCAACAACTCTCTGGACGTGCACTGCATGACTGAAAAGGTCCTAGTTTACACCTTCTTTTTTTTCTTTCTCATGGTTAACCCCATCCCTTGTTGGTTTGTTTTTGTTTTTTGTTTTTGTTTCTGTTTTGTTTTTGCTTTTTTTCTTTTGTAGTGTTGGTTGGTGTCTTTGTGTGTTTTCTTTATTCATTCTTCTCCTTCTCTACCTTTTTCCTCTCAGTGACCTATCCCCAGATATTGCAGATTTATCTGTTTTCTTCTTCTTTCCCCCCTTTTTTCTTTTTTTTTTGGGGGGGGGTTACTGGTCCTGTGTGATTTCAGGATGTATTTTTTTGTCTATGTGCTTTTAGTTTTTTCAATGGTTATTCAATTGTAATTTTTGCCTAACTGACTGGGAGACAGCAACAGTCCCCATACAATACAAGTACACCCACACCTCCTGAAACTTCACTTACTGAACAAGAGCCAGCACCTCCTTCTCCACCAATGGGCTAAGGATAAAAAAAAAAAAACACCAAGAAGAGCTTGAATCACCCTTGGCTGCTCTTTAGAAGAAATTAACAGAGATCTTAATACAATACCACGATGCCTCGGAGACAACAGACCATCACAGTCCACACAAAGAAGCAAGATAAAGTGGTAGAAAAAAAGGGAACAGGATACAGAACCAGAACACATCCCGGAAGAAGAAGCAGCATTGCAAATCTCTGATAAGGACTTCAAAAGAATTGTATTTAGGTATCTTCAAAGGATTGAGAGACAGACCAAAGAAAACACAGAAAAAAACGTAGAAGAAATTTGGAAGGAAATACAAGAACAAAATGACAAAATAAATGAAAAATTAGAAATGATTCTAAATCTACAGATAGAAATCCGGAAGATTAATACTAGATTATTAGAAATAGATAAAAAATTGGAAGGGCAAAGGGGTAGAATTGATGCAATGGAAGACAGAATTAATTAGATTGAAGACAAACACCTGAATACTTCTTTGGAAAGGGATCAATCAGAAAAAAAAAAAAAAATCAAAACAAAATGAAGAAAGCCTAAGGTTCATGTGGGATACTATCAAAAGGAATAACTTATGTGTCATTGGAATTCCAGACCAAGAAGAGAAAAA
>NW_006921737.1:4117091-4118196 GCF_000298275.1 Orycteropus afer afer | reverse complement strand
CAACTATCATAACCACTATACAAGACAAGGAAGGACATTGTATAATGATTAAAGGATCAATTGATCATGAAGATATAACCATAATAAATATCTATGGACCTAATGAAAGAGCCCCAAAATACATAAATCAGACTTTAAAAGAGTTGAAAAGGCAAATAGATGACTCTGCTCTCATAGTGGGAGATTTTAATACACCACTTTCTTTGAAAGATAGAACAATTAGAAAGAAACTCAATAAAGATACAGAAGAGCTAAACAATACACTCCAACAATTGGGCCTTATAGACATCTACAGAGCACTTCACCCAACAATAACACAATATACATTCTTCTCCAGTATACATGGAACTTTCTCCAGGATAGACCATATATTAGGACATAAAGCAAGCCTTAATAAATTTAAAAACATTGAAATACTTCAGAACATCTTCTCAGATCATAATGCTACCAAATTAGAAATCAATAATAGGAAGATCAACAGAAAAAGAGTAAACAAATGGAAACTGAACAGTACACTACTAGAGAAAGACTGTGTAAGAGAAAAAATAAAAATTGAAATTCAAAAATTCCTTGAATCAAGTGAGAATGAAAACACAACATACCAAAATCTTTGGGACACAGAAAAAGCAGGGATCAGAGGGCAATTTATAACAATACAAGCACACATCAAAAAAGAAGAAAGAGCCAAAATCAACACTTTAAACCAACGTCTCCAACAATTAGAAAAAGAACAGCAAGAAAAGCCCTCATTCACCAGAAGAAAGTAAATAATCAAGATTCGATCAGAAATCAATGAAACAGAAAATAGAAGGACAACAGAAAAAATCAACAGGACCAGAAGTTGGTTTTTTGAAAAGATTAATGAAATTGACAAACCACTGGCAAATTTAACAAAAGAAGAGGGAAAGAATACAAATAATACAAATAAGAAAAGAAATGGGTGACATCACAACAGAACCAACTGAAATAAAAAGGATAATATCAAGATACTATGAAGAACTATATTCCAACAAATTTGAAAATCTGGAAGAAATGGACAGATTTCTAGAAGCACATTTACTTAAACTAACACAGACTGATGTGGAAAAGTTGAACAAGCCCATCA
>NW_006921737.1:4056525-4116112 GCF_000298275.1 Orycteropus afer afer | reverse complement strand
TGGATAAGCAAAACGCTATTGAAGAAGAAAAAACAAAGTAGGAGGTCTCACACTTCCAGATCTCAAAACTTACTATACAGCCACGGTAGTCAAAACTGCCTGGTACTGGTTTAATGACACATACATAGACCAATGGAATAGAATTGAGAATCCAGAAATAGATGCATCAACCTATGCTCAACTGATTATTGACAAATGGACAAAATCCATTAAATGGTGAAGAGAAAGTTTGTTTAATAAATGGTGCTGGAAAAACTGGAGATCCTTTTGCAGAAAAATGAAACAAGATTTGTACCTCACACCATACACAAAAACAAACTCCAGATGGATGAAATAATTAAATGTGAAACCCAAAACTATAGAGTTCCTCAAGGAAAAACTAGGGGGAAATTTCAGGGCCCTAATATATGGCATAAATAGACTATTGAGCATAACTCAAAATGCACAAACAGAAGAGATACCAGATGATTGGGACCTTCTAAAGATTAAATTTTTGTGTGCCTCCAAAGACTTCTCCAAAAGAGTCAAAAGAGAACCTACAGATTGGGGGAAAAAAAAAAAATTTGATAATGACATGTCTGACAAGGGACTTATCTCTAGAATTTATAGAAAACTCCAACACCTCAATAACAAAAAGACAAACAATCCAATTAAAAAATGGACAGAAGACATGAATAGACACTTCACCAAGGATGATATTCAAGCAGCCAACAAACATATGAAGAAATGTTCATGATCACTAGCTATTAGAGAGGTGCAAACCAAAACAGCAATGAGATACCATCTTGCTCCAGCACTAGTAGCAAAGTTCAACAAGAGAGAAAATAACAAATGCTGGTGAGGATGTGGAGAGATTGGGACTCTCATACCCTGCTGGTGGGACTGTAAAATGGTACGACCATTGTGGAAAGCAGTATGGCAATTCCTTCAAAAGTTGGAACTAAAAATACCATTTAACCCAGCTATTCCATTACTAGGTATATATCCTAAAGAAGTGAGACCATGACAAGAACAGACATATGCACACCCATGTTCATCGCAGCACTATTTACAATAGCCAAAAGATGGATACAACCTAGGTGTCCATCAACTGAGGTATGGATATCCAAACTATGGTACATACACACAATGGCATACTATGCAACGCTAAAGAGTAATGTAGGATCTGCAAAACACTGCATAATGTGGATGAACTTGGAGGACATTGTGCTGAGTGAAATAAGTCAATCACAAAAGGACAAATATTGTATTAGTCCATTATTGTAATAGTCAGGGAAACGCTTATCTATGGAAGGTCATTTTCTTTTTTGGTTACAAGGGGTGGGAGGGGAGGGGAGGGAATACTGCTAGATAGATAGAGAGAAGTTTTGATTTGGGTGAAGAAAAGAGCAATGTACCAAATGTGAGTGATCAATATAGTGGCATTGAGGAAGAGAAAGACATAGAGAGGTACGTGGGAAGTACATTCAACAAAGATGAACCCTTTTGCACATATAGCACAGAGTGCTCAGTGAAGGCAAAAACGGGTATATGGGTGGATAGATGGGTGGACAGGCTGAAATATTAGATATGTATATGAAGTGGAGAGTGCACCCAAGAACATGTATAGGGTTGGCAGACAGTGGCCCAATAACCTTATGTGTATGATCTGAATTCCCAGGTGTATAATGGGGCTGACAAGGGGCAAGGTTGTAGTTACTGCTTGGCCACAGCCAGCTACGCAGAGGGACTGAGTTGTTGAGCCTGTGGGCTCGGTACCATAGTCACAGAGGACATTAAGCTCAATTGGCATAACATACTACACAAAGCATTGTTCCATCTTCTACTGTGGCAAGTAGTGACTGAGATCTTTAAGGCTAGCAAGCTGCCATCTAGATGCAGCGATGGGTCTCTCCTCATCCAGAGCCAAGAAGAATGAAGAAAACCAAAATTCCATGGAAACAATTAGTCCTAGCGACTGGTACACCATCCAATCTGCAGCCTATACAACTATGAGACCAGAAGAACTAGATGGTGCTTGGCTACTACTGTCAACCATTTGGAAGAAGATCTTTGTAGGAGATCCTGGATAGACAGGGAGAACAATGTGGAACAAAACTCAAAATCATTTGGAAAAAAAAAAAAAAAAAAGAAAAGCCAGGACCAGGTTTGCTGGCCCGATCAAGCCTGGTGGAACCACTGAGACTATGGCCCCTAGCTGCCCTTCAGATCTGGAATTGAACGTACGCCTATGGCTTCCAGACAAACAATAGACAGGCATTCTAGTTGAGCATTTACCTGAGGTAGATACACTCCTTGGAGAGAACAAGCAAGCAAGAAAGAAGGGCTGCTACGGCCCAGGAAGACAGCTCACGGGGTAGGAATGCATGGAGGGATGGACACAGGGAAGAGGTAACTATCGGGAGGAAGTGGGAGGGGAGATATTGCATTGTGCTAAATTATGGTCAATGTAATGAGACAAAGTGTATGTGATCTGCTGTATGGAAAGTGTATTTACTCTGTAAATTTTCACCCAAATCACAATAAAAAAAAAAAAAGTGCATAATTTTGAATATGGGCTCTGTGATATATATTTTGGCACATTCTGACTTTTGACCCAGATGTTGACAGTGTCCTAAATAAGTGGAAAGTAAGGTTGACAGAGAAGAATTTGCCTAAATAACAAAACTAGATAATTATTTTAGTGAACTCTTGTGGGACCTGCAGCTAAACCCTTAGTGCCATGCAGATAGGTGGCACACATAGATTACAGCAGATAGTATACACTGGTATCATGGAAATAGCATTGGGCTGCAAATCCTGAAATCACCCTTAGGCCTTGCTTTGTTACAAAATCCCTGTGTGATCACGTGAATATTACCTACGTCTCTGTGCCCACTTAGTTCAACTAGAAAACAAGCCATATCATAATAGCCTATCTACCACACAATGGACTGAAGGAATGAATGTGAAAAAGGCCTTGAAAAATAAAATGTACTATATACATAAATATGTTAATTTTTTCAGTCTTTGTCCTAATTTCTTCCATGGTAATGACTAACAGAAACCAGAATATTAAGGAAGAAGGCAGCCAAGTCAAAAGCAGAAATCCAGAGCAGTCAAATCAACACTGAAAAACAAGTAGAAATCACTGGGGTGAGTGTGGGTGAGAGGGGAAACTTCTTGTAAACAAAATGATTATTTGATTGTAAATGAGTAGTGTAAAACTTGGCATAATTATGACTTTTTTTTTTTCTTGAAGTAAAATTTTAGGTAACTTCAACTCTACTTAAAATGCCAGCTGATTAGCACACTGGACAAGAAGCTGGGATAACTGAGTTTCCAAGCGACTTTAAACAAAGTGGTGGTGCTTCCTGGGGCATATCCACTTCCCCTCTGAAGCTCTAATTTTTCTGGAGAATGAACACTTTGTATCACTGTACTTAAACACTCCCAGTCCTGTTACTTCTGGGCTATAAAGTACAAGGAGAAGCAAGTCTTTCTTTGTGTCCTGGTTAATGTTTCAGGTGGACCCTGGGAATTCTGAGGATTACAGAAAACCCATTGCTATCAAGTTGATTCCAATTCACCATGACCCTGTAGGACAGAATAGAAGTATGCCACAGGGTTTACAGAGCTATGAACTTTATGGAAGCAGACACCACATCTTTCTTCCATGGAGTAGCTGGTGGGTTAGAACTGCCAACCTTTGGTTAATAGCTGACTGCTTAACCACTGTGCCACAGGGCTCCTTTTGAGGATCACAGCAGAACACAATATCCCCACTCCTTTGTGTGTGGAGCAAGCCACATCATCTGCAGCTCAAGAGCTGGTGGAGAGTAGGTCCTGGGTCCTTTGTTGTCAAAGGCAGTATTATTTTGCCATGCAATCAATATTTAATATTATTCACTGTAACAATGCTTTATATCACACTTTCTTCCATGCTCCAGTTGTCAATTTGAGGGAGGGCAGGTAAAGAAGAGGGGTTTAATTTAGTATTCCCTCAGTTAGATATCCAGAATGGATGGCACAGGTATTTCCCCAAAGTATGAGATGGTTACTCCTATTGGTCTGTTCACTACTTTCAGGGTAATAGTGTCTGGAAGGGGATTCACCCACGATGGTCTCCTTTTAGAATGCCTGTGTACACAACATACTGATGAGGGTTGCCTTACCAAGACTCAGCATGTTTTTTATTCTCTGCTTTCAATCTTTATATGCTTTGAAACTGTGTATGGGAAAAGTACAAATACTCAAGGTTAATTTATTTAATTGATTTAATTTCTTACAAGTGATAAAATGAGCATCATCTAATTTGGGGGCTAGGGTGAAGGCACTGCCATATCAACCAGTGCTCACTAATCTAAAGGATGATCTGAGCTTGTCCTTTGATCTCCAAATCTAGCCTCTAGTTCAGATGGAGATCTGAAATGCTGTAGGTTATACCAAATATAACCTCCTGTCCTGGAAAGAGGGCTTGTCTGAAAGTCTCTAAGCCAGTGATACTGGAGAAGTACACACCCACAAAAACAGCTGTATCCTTCAAAGTCCAAGGTATTAAAATCAGTGGAGGAGCTATAACCATCTCCAATCACTATCTCCCTAGGTTGAATTATGCTCATATCAGACTGCTGCAGACACTAGCTGATTTCATGTTGACTACGAAACTTGCTTGGACATAATATAGGAATCTATAGCTCTGCATTCTGGAGCTGTTGTCAAATTTAATTGAGCCTAAGCAAGTCATTTAATTCCATTAGGCAATAGTGTCCCTATCTGTATAATGAAGACATTGTTTTTAGAAAATCAGAAAAAAAAAAGAAAATCAGGGAATTTAGCACTTTTGCTGCCAACTCTGGATTGTGTCATATAGTGCTATTTGATCCTAGTATATGTCACATTTCTCCCAGAAATAATGCTTCAAGAAATTATGTACTAGTCAAGCAGAATTGACATATGGGATACAGCATATTTGAGATATCTGAACTAAAGGAGGAGTTGTTTAAGTGGGAACAATGGGTCACCAGTGGAATGCTAGAAAAATGATTAGAAACCAGGTCTCTAGGAAAGAAAAAAAATGGGTGTGGGGAGAAACCATATGTAGCCTTTGGCAATTTCCATGATGTAAATTCTTCCACTGTGGGCATTTCAAGATACCAATGTAATATCAACTGGCTTGCAAAATCCTTAAAATTTTTCATTAATCTTTCACAAACCACTATGAACCAACTCCAGCACATTGCTGGTAGTGGCCTCCTTATTGAAGCGAAGAGGAATCTTTAAACTCAGTTAAATTGAATGCAGAAGTCTTTACATATCCACCTGAATTTTTCCACTATGTTGATTCTTAGTGTTCAACAGACATTTGATGAAATTTACCATTTCGTGGTAAAAAATGAATTCAAAAGCATGAGTTAGATGATATTTATGGAAATAGGTGTTGTTAGTTGCTATCAAGTTGACTCAATTCATGATGACCTGTGTACAACAGAACAAAATGTTGCCCAATCCTGTGCCATCCTCACAATTGTCACCATGTTTGAGTCTATAGTTGTGACAATTGTGCCAGTCCATCTCACCAAGGGTCTCCCTTGACCTTGCTGGTCCTCTACTTCACTAATCATGCTGTCCTCTTCTAGTGATTGATACCTTCTTAAGACAAGACCAAAGCAAGAAATCCAGACAATGCTCTGTTGTGATCTGTAAGGTTTCCATTGGCTAATTTTCCAAAAGTAGATCACCAGGCCTTTCTTCCCAGTCTGTCTTAGTTTGGAAGTTCCACTGAAACCTGTCCAATATGAGTGACCCTGTTGGTACTTAAAATACCCATGGCATAACTTCCAGTATCATAAGCCAATAAAAAACCAAACACCCTGCCATCAAGTCAATTCCAACTTATAGCAACCCCCATTGGGTTTCCAAGGCTATAAATCTTTATGGAAGTAGATTGCTTTAGCTTTCTTCCACTGAGCAGCTGGTGGGTTTGAAACACCCACCTTTTGGTTGGCAGTCAAATGCCTTAACCACTACACCACCAGAGCTCCTTCCAGTATCATAGTAAGGGCAAGTCACTTCAGTATAACCAACTGAAATATTAGAACTAAAAGCTGGCTCATTTATTCTTCAAAATACTCGGACTACTACCCTTTGTAGTCCCCTTGTAGTTAATCAAGGCTATTTAACTAATTCTGAATGTGAGCCATGAACACAAGTGATTTGTGTCACTTCCATGTCAAAACTATACATTTTGAATACGTCTATCTGGATCCCTAAATGTAGAGAGTCCTCCCAACCCATAATAAGTATGTAGTATAGCAAGATACAAAACTTATATTATTAAGTCACTGGGATTTTGGGATTAGTATTTTACCTTAGCAAAATCTAGAATCTCCTGACCAATAGTTTTTAAAGTGTCTTCCAGATCTTCAATTGCATAAACCTAAATGGTCTGCAATGTCACCGTTAGAATCCTAAATGCCTTTATTAATCTGAGAATAATCCTTTCCTGGAGCTATAGCTCTGCCCATAACTGTCTTTCAAGACCCATGCTCCAACCCCAGATTATTTGTTCTCCTTGACATATCTTCCAAGCAGCCAGACTGAACCATGAGGTCACTCTTCCCCCTGGAAGGTATGAGTTACTACTTAGTGAAGGCTGATATCACATGCCTCACACAGCAGTTTAAGAAACATTTTCAGTGAATGTCATATAATATCAATAGCTATCTTGCTGTGTGTTGTGTATAGCATGTTTGGAGGTTCTTCAACTGAACAGACCTGACTTTAGGTATATATGAGGAAGGTAATTGTATTGTGGTTTAATTTTAAAAGACCATAAACATGCTCTGACATCCCTGGATGATGTAAAGAGTTAAGAATTCAGATAGTAACAAAAATGTTGGTGGTAACTGTCCACCGAGAGATTCATAGGAAGAAAAGCTTGGTTTGTTTTTAAAGAATGCTCCATGGACCCAACAGAGTCCCAATGAGTCTATAACACAGCCTGAAGTGACATCATTAAAACTGTATCTCTTTGGTCAAATGGGCATAGGACTTAACAATATAAATGCCCCCAGGAAGGACATGAAGCAATTATCAGTCACTGGTAACATAGTGCCTAAAGCATTTGACTGCTATACAGAAGGCTGGTGGTTCAAACCCACCAGTCACTCCTCGGCAGGAAGATGGGGCAATCTACTTCCATAGTGATACTTCCTCAGAAACCCAAGCAGGGGTCGCTATGAGTCGGGTCCGACTAGATGACACATAACAATAACAACAACCCATAATTGCAAGAATGAGGATATTTGAAAGAATTCCTTCCTGGAAGTTAGATGAAAACAAATGAAGACTTGGAACTGGAACTTTTGTGAGACAAGAGAAATGGATGAGGAAAGAAAAGTGTGATTTGAAAGAAAGAGCAATGTCTAAGAAAGCCACCTTTATATCCTTCAATAATACATGGATTAATAAGAGAATGTATAATTGTTATGAACATTTTACATATTAAAAGAATAAAAGAAAGAAAAAAAGAAAGAAATCAGAACTCAGAGAAACTAAATGTCTTTCTTAGGTAAAACAATGTATAAGTAATGAAGAATTGATTTAAACCCAGGTGGAGTAATGCTGCTATTGCCAAATATAAAATTCTTAATTATAAGAAATATTTTCTGTTTCGATTTATACTGTCTCCAGAATATGGAAATGATTCTCTCTTTCCAGATATGCTTTCACTTAGAAATCATAGACCATAATGCTTCAGTTAGGAAAGTTAGAAGCAACGTGCTCAGTATAGCAGAGGCAGGTTGAAGACCAGGAGTAGCTTGAGGCTGCCTGGGTCCCTCATTCCTGTCCAATGGAAGGTTGGGAAGGTACAGAAGTTCACAGAGAGAAGCAGATGGATATTGTTTGATGTTTGACCATCTCACTCATGCATTTACTTTTTTAAAAGCAACACTGATGTCTTGTTTTCTCCATATTCCAGATACCATTCTGTGTACCCAAACCAAACCCACTGCGGTGGGAGCTTGATCTGACTCATAGCGACCCTTCCTTGGGTTTCCGAGGTGGTATCACTACAGAAATAGATTGTCCCACCTTCCTTCCAAGGAGGGGCTGGTGGAAGAGAAAACAAATCCTGCCCTCATGGAGCTAACAGTATGAAGGGAAAGACACAATACATAACAAATGGATAAAGAAGCTGCATTTGTGGCCAACACTATGAAGGAGAAGAATAGCTCTTTGAGAGATAATTACAATCTTGCTCTTGTAAGAAACCAGCCAATTGTGATGGGATGTGGGGCAAGGATGTGGTCAAAAACTGTTTCTTTGGTCTACAATATAAGATGTCACTTATTTCCTCTCACTGGTTAAGAAAGAATCTCCCTGCTCTGCACCCCAGAATTATGGGTACAAAGATGAAGTGCAAGCAAAACCAAACTGGTCATAATGGTAAACATAAGAGTCTATAGTATAAAATTTAAACCTCTGGTCCCTCAGGGGGTTAATTTTGTATCATGAGCATAAGACAGGGTAAAACAAAGTAAAGGACAGTAACTACCAGGGATTTTCCTGGCACAGGACCAATTAAATATGGCATAACTAGGGACAATGATAGAGTCTGCATTTGTGAACAACTTAAACAAGCAAACTGGGTAAGATTTTGTGCCAAAGAAAATCAAGAATAATGAGGTACAAGGGATGAGAAAAACATGGTAATGATGAACAGGTGTGTGTCTTGTAATCTTTCCATATTCCCTATACAACCATGTGATATACATTTAATTCAACAACAAATATAATGGAGTGTGGGATTAAAATGAGCCAGGCATATTATTACGTTTTACTGTTATATTCTATTATTTGAAGCATCCATTATGGTTTAAAAAAAAAAAAGAAAGTACTGTTTTTAGACACAGGATTATGATTTCTTAGCTCTAAGAAGTCATATACATGTCTAGAGCAAAATAACCTTGGAAAACTCATCTACTCTCCTTAATTTTCCACATACAAGTAAAGATGAACAACTGGAAACTTTCCATTTGGACACCAACAAGGGCATATCTCCAGGGCCTCCATATGGTGGCTTTACCTGGAACTTTTTAGGGTTTTGATTATTCATTTTAAGCAGGCCATGGAGGACAGTTTGGATAAAGTGACTAGATGATTGAGGATCTGAAAATCAGAACAAAATTTGAAGGAGGTGTCTGAAAATTTGATAGAAGTGTTTCCATTTTCAGATACACCAGGGTTCATATTCAAGTTTTACTAATTTCTATGTGAATTTTGGTCAATTATGTCAAGCACCATATCAGACAGGATCTAGCTGGGATTTGGAAACCACCCAAGTGTTTAAAAAGAGAGAATATAGTGCAGAGTTTGCACAGGTGATGAGAGAACCAAGAAGTTAATACGGTACAGTCAGGCAATTCAGATATTAGCAAGAGCAGGAAGTTACCACCTCCTTATCCCAGAGGGAAAATGGGAAGAAGGATGGTGATACCATAGCTCAGGAACTATGATCATCTTACAGAAGCTAGAAAACTGGTAAGTTTCTTTGGTAGGAGCTGGAATCAAAGAAGAGATTTAGACACTGTAAAAGATTCTACCTGAGGCAGAAATATCGAGCCTCCCTAAAACCAGCCACTCTCAGTCTCCCACCAGCACCACCAAATGGTCAAACCTAGCCGGAAGTCCTGCTGATACGGAAGCTTAGAAAACACAGACTGGTCAGCTGTCCAATATAGAGTTCTGTCCAGTGTGGGAAATCAATCATAAAAACTATTATTCTTAACACAGTAAATGTCAACATACGTAAGTGTAACCAGTGGTGTTCTAGTAATGGTTAAAAATTGACTGAGAAGGATAAGCCCTGATGTGTAGCCAGTTTTTATGTTGTGAATACTCCTGCTGGGGCTCCTTTCAAACTATCAATGCGAAGTCACTGAATGTGAAGTTGGTTAGAGATGGTTACAATTAGCTCATTCAAGCTGACAAGAGCTGCCTCCAGGACAGCACCAAAGTAGTTTTGTGATGGGAGAATAAAACATACTTATTTAGATCCAGAAGAACAACACCAGTACCAGTAGCTGACAATTGCAAAGAAACAGGACTTTTTGTTCTGTTCAACTAAAGCTTTTCAGAAGTAAATGGCACCATCTTTGAGTCAATAAGTTGCTCATCACCTACAGGCACCTTCACTAGGTAGTGGGTCACTGGGACTTATTATGGGTTGGGAGGACCCAAGTTGGACCCCAAGTTGTAATCTCTGACCTGTATGAATCCCTTCTGATGATAGTGGAATAACATCAACCCTTATTACCTGAATTTTCAATAGCAATTGCTTTCACATCACATTTTTATGTAAATGAGATCTTGATGCTCTCTTAAGTCTTCTTCTTTTCCTTCCTTCATTTCCTACCAAACTGCCTCTCCTCATATCTATCACTCCCTTTGCTATCCTGTCACTGAGCAAAATGGCAGAGCTCCTCACAGCCATTGATGTATGACATGCCTGGGTTTCTGACTTGCTGACTTCTGTGATTATGTGAAAGTACTACAGTCATCACTAATCCAGTCCATTCCTCTAAAGAGATGGGTTCTGAGGTCTTGCATTACAACAGCCTTCAACAATTGAGAAGGCAATCCTTTGTGTGTGCATTAATCACTGTATCTTAGTGTTACACTGGCAGGTCTGAAAATATCCCAGAGGTTACAATCATAGTGGATGGAAACCCAAATATCCCATTATTCAGCCAATTTATGTGGACGAAATATCCTTAGCAAGATATGGCTTTTCTATTTTCTCAAGCTGTTGTATTAATTATGCTGAAATCAGTTTAAAAGTAACCACTCATTCATTTTGTATACACTGAAATTTTACATATGTTAAATAATATATGCAAATCTCAGAGCAAGGGTGTGGGGATATAATGATGAAAAGAATGTGATTCTTGTTCCTATGATGCCTTCAAGATGTTCCTAGTCTAGTAGAGTAGAAACAATGCAAACTCACAATTTTGCTCAGTATTACATAGTGTTAAGGAGGGTTGAGCCAGAAATGTTCTGGGAACATTAAAGAAATACAGCCTGGGAGATCACCCAGGAGAAGAAATGACTAAATAAAGATATGAAATATATCCAAAGGATTGGAAAGCAAGAGGGGAGACTATTTAACCTAGAGCCAATAGATTATGCAAACATCAGGAATATAAAAATGATGCTGCTTCTGGCCAAGATGAAGTAACAGGTATAAGTTTAACATTTTTACAAAGCAACCAAAATAGGAAAATATATAAAGCTATAGTTTAAATTATAGAGTTTAAGCAAAAAAGAACAATGATGCCTGAAAGGCAGGAAACAAATGAGATAAACCCTATGGTTGCCTCAACTAATTCACTTGAGAGAGTTTCCAGGCTATAGCATGAGGAAGAGAAAACCAGGCAGTGACCGTGAGCCTCTTATTGAGGAGATACAACTGATATTCCAAGAAGATCAAGGTGGAAAGAGTACCAGAGAAGATAGAGCTGCCCAGAGAGAGAACTCTAGAGCTCTGCAGAGGGGTCCCCTTAAGTATTCAGCAGAGTGCTGGTAAGCACACGAACGTCAAAAAAACACTTCAAGGGCAGGAGAAAACAAATGAAAAATAACACAAAAGCCAACCTATCCAAACAGATTAAAGCAAATGGTACCTAGTGCTCATATAGGGTCAGAAATAATGTCTATTCCTAAAAGCCAGACTGGAATGCTTCATAATTTTTGAGGTACAAGGTAAGAGTTTCAGAAGGATCTTATATTGGTAGTGGGGAATACTTAGCCTTAACTAAGTAATTCTGCTCTGGCCACTCCAGCAAATCTTAAAACAAGATCTGGAAAGATCAAATATTGCCCAAGTAACTCAACTGCATCTCTGAACAAAATTAAAGAACATTTCTACCCAAACAAAAGCCATATTCACTACCATCAGGCTGAATCCAACTCATAGGGACCTCTCCTTGGGTTTCCAAGGCAGTATCTGTACAGAAGCAGATTGTCCAGTCTTCTTTTCGAGGAGTGGCTGGTGGGTTTGAACCTCCAGCCTTCTGGTTAACAATCATGCCTTAGGCACTATGCCACACAAAAACATGCAGCACCTAATAAGGTAAAATTCACAATATTTGACATCCAGTAAAATATTACCAAGCATAATACTGGAAAATTTGAACTATAATGGGAGAAAAATTAATTAATCAAAATTGACAGATATTTGATTCAATTAATTAATTAATTAATCAAGACACAGATATTAGAATTAGCAGAGTTATTGTATTATAACTATATTGATTTTAAAACTTAATATGAAACATGAAAGATATTTAAAACAAAAAGACCCAGATGGAACTTCTAGAGACAAAAGTTACAACACATGAGATGAAAAATACACTGGATAAGATTAATGGCAGGTAAGAGATAGGATGTTGCAGAAAAAAAATTATTGAACTTTGGAACAACTTTAAGTTGTTAATATATAGGTTAAATTTTAAGTAGTTTAATATATGAGTATTGGTGTTCCTGGGAGCTCTGGTAGCATAGTGCCTAAGGCACTTGACTGCTAACCAGAAGCTGGCGGTTCAAACCCAACAGCCATTTCTTGGAAGGAAGGTTGGACAATCCTACTTCTGTAGTGATACTGCCTTGGAAACCCAAGGACGGGTCACTATGAGTCTGGTCCGACTCCACAGCACATAACAACAACAACATTGGTGTTCCCAAGAGAGAGGAGATGGTGGGTGGCATTTGACAAAAAAGTTTGAAACCTTTCTAAATTTGAAACAATAGACCCAAGAAGCTTAAGAAACTCTAAGTATTATAAAATAAAAAGAGTACACAGATAGAGTCAAATTGCTGAAAACCAGTGATGAAGGGAAAAGCTTAAAAGTAACTAAACAAAGAACAGGGGCACAAAGACAATGATGGCAGTTGATTTTTCACCAGAAACATTGCAGATAATATAAAGTAGAACAACTACTTTATAGTAAAGAAAAAGAAAAAAATTATCAACCTGGAATTTTATATTCAACAAAAATATCATTCAAAAATGAAGGTGACCTAAAGATTTTTTAAGATATACAATACCTGAAAGAATTCCACACCAATAGACTCTATTGTAAGACAGATTAAAAGGATTTTATCAGAAAAACAAACAAACAAAAATGACAGCAGGTGGAATTTTGGATCAATACAAAGCATGACAAAAATTAAAAATGGTAACTGCATGGGTAAATCATAAGGTTTTGAAAATTTAAATATTCTTAAGAGATAACTATTTAAACAAAAATAACAACAACATAGTGTAAGACCTATGTGTAAGTAAAATACTTGGCAATAATATCCTCAAGAAGAAGAAAGGGGAAATGGAGGCATATTGTTGTAAGGATCTCGTGTGTTAAAGAATTGTGTTCCACAGGGTTTCAATGTGTGTGATCTTTCCAGGGCCTGGAACTGGTTTATTCTAATTCAACTCCTTCTGAGAATTTGTTTTTCCACCTCAGATATACTGAATCAGAATCCACATTTTAACAAGATCCCCATAAAATTCTTATAATAATCTTAGATGGAAATGCAAATTCTCAGCATGGGTTCAAACCAGAACAAACCAATTTGAAGTTCTGAATGTTCAGAAGTAGAGAGCCAGGTTTTTCTTTGAGGCCCCTTTAGGCTGATTCAAACAACCAATCTTTCAGTTAACAGCCAAATGCTTAACCATTTGTGCCACCCAAACTCAAACCAAAACCAGACTCATTGCTCTCAAGTCGATTCAACTCACAGCAAACCTTCCTTGGGCTTCTGAGGCAGTATTTCTATGGAAGTAGATTGCCCAATCTTCCTTCTGAGGAGTGGCTGGTGGGTTTGAACAGCCATTATACTACATATGAAATAGTATACAGTCACCTGAAAGTAGACAGTTATAAGTTAAAAAATATACTAAAAGAACCACTAAAATAACAAACAAACAAAAAAAAAAAAAAAAAAAGGAGAAAGAGAGAGAGACAGCCAATAAATCAACTAATGAAAAAAAATGTCAGCCATGGCACACCAGAAGGGCCGCATTCACACAGAGGGACAGACAGGAATGCGTGGTTAAGAAGGAAACAGGGAGGGGGTGGTCACAGGGACTAGAGGGGAGGAGAGATTTTTATGTTTGGGGGTGATAATCAGAGTGTGACATCAAATGTGAATGAACTGTTGAATGTAAAACAAATTATCTTTGTAACTTTGCACCCAAAGCATAATAAAATTTCAAAAAAAAATGTAATTATGAAAAATACTTGCTCCAGAAGAAGGCCCAAACATAACGAAAAGGGAACAAAAAAAGCAGTTAAGATGAATAGAAAACAAATAGTAAGATGATAAACTTAAACTTAAGAAAAATTATATTAAATATGAAGGAAGTAAATATTCAATTAAAAGATATTGTCAAACTAGACTCATGAAAAAGGAAGATTGGGCTCTATACTATTTAAAAGAAATAAACTTTAAATATAAGCCATAAATGGGTTTAAAAATAGAATGGGAAAAGAAATATTATGCTAACCTTAATCAAAAGAAACTGGAATGGGTATATTAGTATCATACAAAGTATATATTTTTTAGCAAAAAAAAAAAAAAACAAACAGATTAATAAGGTCATTTCATAATGAATACACTTTTAATTCATCAAGAGGACATAGTCATACTAAATTAAAGAACTGAAAAGGCAAATCGAAAAATAATCAAAATTTTGATATTCTACTCATACACATACAAAAAAAATGAATGAGTACACAGAAAACTCAGTAAGGATAAAAAAAATTTGAATAACACTATAAACTAACTGAACCTAATTCACATTTATAGAACACTATTTCAAACAACAAACAACAGTAGGAAACATACTCTTTTGTTATGAAGACAGAACATTTACAAATATACACCACCACATTCTAGGCCATAAAACAAATCTCAATATATTTAAAATTATTAAATCTATACAAATCATCATGGAATTTAATTAGACAATTTAAAAAAAAAGAAAATCCAAATATGTGGCAACTAAATAACATATTTTAACTTAATACACGTAAAAGCACAATAGTACATTGGGGAAATTTACAGCACTAAATAGCTATGCGAGAAAATAAGAAAGAATTCAAATCTATTAGTTTAATTTTCACCTTTAGAGGCTAGAAAACTGGAGCAAATTACTCCCAAATAAGCATAAGTAAATAATAAAGATAAGAACAGAAACAAATGAAATAGCAGAAGAGCAACAGAGAAAACGAATGTAACCAAAAAATGTTTTTTTTTTTAAAGAAGAGCAATAAAATTGATAAAGTTATAGCCATATTGAAGAGGAAAAATAAAGAAGACACAAATTAACAGCATCATGAATGAAAAAGATGTCATCACTACAGATTCTACAGATATTAAAAAGAAAATAGGCAATATTTTAAATCTTATGAATCAATTTGACAGCTTAGCTAAAATGTATAAATTCCTTGAATGATACAAGCTATATAAGATCATTCAACAAGAAACAGTTAACATGAATAAGTTTATATTGATTACAGAAATTAAAACTGTAGTTAAAAACATCTGTGTTTCCTTTCTTCCTTTCCTTATCCCCAGAATTATTCCAGACTGAGATGGCTTCAATTGTAATAAAAGCCATTCAAATTGGGAAAAAAGATGTTAAAAATCATTCTTAGATTAAATAGTCATCTATGTAGAAAATCTGATGGAATATTTTGAAAAGGTACCACTAGAATTCACACAAGAGTTCATCAAGATTTCAAAATATAAGGTAAATATAGAAAAAAAATCAATTGTATTTCTATGTAAAAAATAATAAGAGAGAGACAGCCAATAAATCAACTAATGAAAAAAAATATCAGCCATGGCACACCAGAAGGGCCACATTCACACAGAGGGACAGACAGGAATGCGTGGTTAAGAAGGAAACAGGGAGGGGGTGGTCACAGGGACTAGAGGGGAGGAGAGATTTTAATGTACTATTTACAGAACATTAGATATATAATTCAGCTCTCGTGGCTCAGTGTCTAAGGCATTTGACTGCTAACTAGAAGGTTGGCACTTCAATCTCACAAGCCACTGTGATGGAAGATGGGGTAATCTACTTCCATAAAGATTTGCTGCCCAGGAAATATAATGGAGGTTGATATGAGTCAGAATTGACTCACTGGCAGTGGTTTATTTTTATTTATTTGTTTATTTTGGTAGATGTATAAAATACTTAGGGACAAATCTAACAAACAATGCTAAAGCCCTGTGCTCTACTACCTAAAAAATGTTGCTGAGAGAAATAAAGTAGGTCCAAATATATATGATGATATATACCACATTCATGGGTCAGAAGATTCAATACTATTTAGAAGCCATTCAACCTAAAGCAACATATAGGTTCAACACGATGCCAATTACATTTAAGTAGGCTTTTTTTTTTTTTTTTTGACAAAAATTTGTACTCTTATTCTGAAATTTATGGAAATGCAAAGTGCCTAAAATAGCCAAAGCAACTTTGAAAAGAACTAGTTGAAAGACTAGCCGGACTTGATTTCAAGACAATGTTGGATTGATATAAGATTGACAAATAGAGTAATGAGACAGAAATAGACCTAAACATATTTGTAAAACTAATTTTCAACAAAGTTTTAAAGGCAATTCAGTGGGCATTTTAGGCTGGGTTCTCTAGAGAAGAAAAACAAATAAAGCTTATATATACATATAGAGAAAGAGAAATTTATCTTAGGAAAATGGCTCACACACTTATAGAAAATGGTCAGTCCCAAGTTCTTGGATCAAATGTCAAGCTGGAGGCTGTTCCTGACTCATGCAGCTACAGGGGCTGATGGTCTCAAGGTTGGCAGGCAGTATACCGGCTGTGGACTCCAACGGATGACGAATCCCAGATCTCCATGCCAAATGGTGGATTGTTCCCTCACGGACAGTTGTAGGCAGCACAACAGGATCCTAATCCATGGAAGAATGTCTCTTTTCCCAGAATGTCCATAAGTATATTGGAAGCAGGCCACACCCCTACAGCAACTCCCTTTCAATGGGTTGGCTGCTCTAAACATATATATATGATCTCATCATGGGAATAACCCACATTACAACTGCTTAAACAACACAGAATTGTGGTACAGCCAAGTTGACACACAGCTCCAACTATCACAGTGGGGAAAGGATATTTTTGCTTTTGTTTTTTAACAAATGGTCCTAAAACAATTGGATATCAATATGCAAAAAAAAAAAAAAAAAATGAGCTTCAACCCATTCTTCACACCATAGAACACAAAAATATTCTATATAGATTATAAACCTAAATGTAAAAACTAAAACCACAAAACTTCTAGAAGTAAACATTGAAGTAAGTCTTTGTGACCTTAGGTGAGGCAAGTATTTCTTATATATAAAGCAAAAAAAAACAATAATTTTTTTTTTTTTTTTTATTATAAATTGAGCTTCATTAAAATGAACAACTTAGAGTCTTCACAAGACACTTTTAGGAGCATGAAAGACACAGGCTGTAAGAAAATACTTTCCAGTCATATGTCTTATACACCTATCTATGTGTATCCAAAACACTTGAGGTACTCCTACAGCTCAATAATAATAATGTTAATAAAATGAAAATCAAACAGAAAATTTACAAAAAATTTAAAATCATATCCCACCAAAGGAAGATGTTGTTGTTGGTGGTGTTATGAGTTGGACCCGACTCATAGCGACCCCTCCTTGGGTTTCTGAGGCAGTATTACTATGGAAGCAGATTGCCCCATCTTCCTCCTGAAGAGTGGCTTCTGGCTTTGAACCACCAGCCTTCTGGTTAGCAGTCAAGTGCCTTAGGCCCTACGCTACCACACCTCCTCATTAGCCATTAGAGAGATGCAAATCAAAACAACAATGAGATAACATCTTCCCCCAGCACTAATAGCAAAGTACAACAAGACAGAAAATCAGAAATTCTGTCAAAGATGTGGAGAGATTGGGACTCTCATATACTGCTAGTGGGACTGTCAAATGATACAACCATTGTGGAAAGCAGTATCGCTACCAGAGCTCGCCAAAAGGAAGATATGGGTTGCAAATAAATTCATGAAAAGATACATCATCTATCATTAGGGGAATACATATAAAATTGATAATAAGATACCATTGCACATCTATTAGAAAGGCTAAAATAATAATAATAAGAAGAAGATGAACTGTATCACATGTTAACTTGGCAAGGAAATAAGAATGTTGGTGAGAACATAAAATGGTACAACCACTTTGGAAAAAAGTTTGTTAGTTTCTTATGTTGAATATATACCTACTACACATCTACCATATATGTTTCCATTTGTAGGTAAACAAGAGAAATGAAAGCATATGGCCATACAAAGAATGACACATGGATGTTCATAGCAGTTTTATTTGTAATATCCCAAACTGGAGAATGAATTAACAGATTACAGTATGTTCATACAATGAAATACTATCATCAATAAAAAAGAATTAAACACTGGTATATACAACATGGATGAATCAAAAAACAATTATACTGTGTATAAGAAGCCAGACAAAGAGTATCAACTGCATGATTCCAATAATAAAAGTCTCAAAAATTCAAACTAATTTATATTGATAGCAAGTAGATCAGTGATTATTTGGTGGGGGGAGAGGAGTAGGCAGGAAAGAATACCAAGGACCAGTCAGAAACTTCTTGGGATAATTGATATGTTCATTATCTTGATTGTGGTGATGGTTTCACTGGTACATACACATACCAAGACATATAAATATATTTACAAATCAAATCCTATACTTTAAATGTGCACAATTTGTTGTCTATTGCTGTTGTGGTTGTTGTTGTTAGGAGTCAGCTCCAATCACAGCATTCTCTCGTACAACAGAACGAAACACTTTCTAATAATGTGCCAGCCTGACAATCCTTGCTATACTTGATCCCATTGTTGCAGCCACTGTGTCAATCCATCTCTTTGAGGGTCCTTCCCTTTTTTCACTGAACCTCCAAGCATGATTTTACCAAGTATGATATCATTTCCAGGGAATGTTCTCTTCTGACAACATGAACAAACCGGGTGAGACAAGTCTTACCATTCTCATTTCCAAGGAGCATTCAGGCTGCATTTCTTCCAGGACATATTTGTTAGTTCTTCTGGAAGTCCATAGTACTGTCTGTATTCTTTCCCAAAAGCATAACTCAAAAGCATCAACTCTTCTTCAGTCTTCCTTATTCATTGTCCAGCTTTCACATGCATATGAAGTGATTGAAAACACCATGGCTTGAGTTAGGTTCACCTTAGTGTTCAAAAAGACATCTTCACTCTTCAGCACTTTAAAGAGATCTTTTGCAGGAGATTGGCACAGTGCTATACATCCTCTGATACCTTGACTGCTGATTCCATTGGTGTTGCTTGTAGATCCAAGTAATAAGAAATTTTTGACAACTTCAATATTTTCCCCATTTATAGTGATGCTGTTTCTTGGTCCAGTTGCAATGATTTTTGTTTTCTTTATGTTGAGGTAAAGGAGCTCTGGTGGCACAGTGCCTGAGGCATTTGACTACTAACCAGAATGTTGGTGGTTCAAACTCACCAGCCACTCCATGGAAGGAAGACCAGACAATCTACTTCCAAAAGATTTGCCTCATGGGTAACCCAATGGGTGTCACTATGAGTTACAATCAACTCGAAGGCAGTGAGTTCTGTTTTTTTTGGTTGAGGTGTAATCCATATTGCAGACTGTAGTCTGTAATCTTCTATCAGCAAGTACTTAAAGTCATCTTCACCTTCAGCAACAAAGTTGTGTTGTCTGCATATCACAAGTTGTTAATGAGTCTTCCTCCAATCCTGATGCCAAATTCAAGCCTTGAGTTGTAATATTGAAAGATTCTATGGGAAAAATATTGAATGATGCAGGAAATATCTGAAGAAGGTGGAAGGAATACAGAGTCGCTGTACTATTGCCCATTTATACCTCAATACCTCAATAAAGTTGTTAAGAAAGAGAGAGAAACTAGGAAGAACTACAAGTCAAGCGGTTCATCATGGGAGGGGAATGTAATATGGTAGAGACAGTAAAACAGTAAGCATTGAAGGGTCTTGGAGCCAGAAAGTGAAAATACCTTTAAAGCCAAGAAAATGAGTTTGTATTTTTCCTAAACACACAGGAAGTATTAGAACATTTTAAAAATTTTTTCCCTGTAAATATAAACCATAACTTCTACTTTCTGTTAATCTTTATATATCTCTTACCAAAGTTATCAAACCAAAACAAACCAAACTATAATCAACTACTCTTTTCCAAATACCTACACCCTAAACACTCATCACAATCCATCTGATTCTTCCTCTTTTCAGACATTCTCAGATACCCTGATCCTGATCATACCATAACATATTGATAGAGACTGGAATCATATATGGCTTCTTCAAATAAGGAGAGTTATTTCCATAGACATTCAGGACGCATAATCCATTTTCTATAGGGAAGTTAAACCAGTTTGGTCTTCCACTACCTGTCTGTTTTCACTTCCCTCACAATGGAAAGAAAACCAATTTCAGTCTGAAATCTGCAGGAGTCTTAATAGCTGAACTCAGTTTTTTTTTTGTTTTTTTTTTTCATGATCTTGGGTGGATCAAAATCTCTTTGAACCTCAGTATTCTCATCTGTGAAAGAGACTTATAAGACAGGCTGCTTAAGATTGTAGTGAAGATAATAAGCAATATGTAAAGCCCCCAGCACAGAATTTATACACTGCTGAGGTTAATGACCTCTATTTGGCTTTCACCCTCTTCTCTCTCAAAAATATTGCCACCAGATGATGAGATCACAATATCACATATTGCTCTTCAGTTGCACATTTACTTGGTGTAAATCCATGACCCATTCATATGAACCATTGCTTAAAATAAGGGGAAAAATACACAAAACTTAGTCTGACATTACAAGAAAGACAGACTGAAACCTGGTCTGGATATGAGCTCTGGTCTAAATTTTAATCAACACAGCCAGTGTTTGTGAGACAGGGCCAAATTCTTGTAACACATAATACAAAATTTATGAACTTATTGGAACAGATTTATAAACTGATAAAGCATAATATAGCCATATAGAGCTGGTTGCAAAATAACCAGCAGGCAGAACTGAAGGTTTATTAAAATGACCACAACCGTTTTATCTCATACCTACACTGGATAAATAGTCACTTTTGTAGGATCAAGCACCAGAAGTGCCTACCTTGTGTTTCTAACGCATGACGTACCAGAGTTAGGCAAAAATCATCCAAGGAAATGAGATTCATATCAAAATGAATTCAACAAGCTTTTATTAAATGCCTACCTCATGCCAGGGTCTGGGACATAAAAACATCAAAATCACATTCCCAGCTTACAAGGAGGCCCTTAGTATAACAGAGAAGGCAAACATATCAGGAAAGAATTAGAAGGCTAAGTGCAAGGTACTGAGGAGGCAAAAAAAAAAGGAGCAGTTAGGGGAAGCATTACTGAAAATGCAAGTCCATGCTTATACTCCAGTGGTAAGCATATTTTCTGACTTTAGGATTTATTCATTCATTCATTCAGCAAATATTGAGTTTCTGTTATATTCTAGGCACAGTGCTTGGCACTAAACAGTAACCAAATATTTCTTTTTTTTCTCCCTCCAATTGAAGTGATGCATTACATGTTTACTTTTGGGTCTCCCCAACTAAACCAAGTTCCTGGAGGATAGAGGTTATTTTCCCAGCAATAAAATATTTATTTATGGTTCAATATTTACTGACAATAAATAAGATCAATTTTTGTGAACTGGTTTTGCTAATAGAAAAGAAAGAGAATAAAAAGGGAGCACTTGAGGTAATGAAAGAAAATATCTTTCACATTTTGCCAGAAGTGGTGGTAAGCTTTCCCACCAGCTTGGTCTTGACCACTGGACATGTCCTCCATTGCTGGTATTTCCCTACAAGGAATATGACTCTTGCATATCTTCAACATATCACCTTTCACCCAAGTCCCCCTGTGAATGTATTTAGAGTCTACTGTTGGAAATGGAGCAGGGAATGGGTAAGACTGGAAATGGCAAATGTTTGGCCACAGATTTTAAATACCTAGTTCAAAAAGTTTCCTGATACTGTTAGTCTAGCCATATAATTACCCTGAGCACATCTTGGCATCTGTCACAATCAAAACTCGTTGGGTTAGAAGAAAAAGGGAGTCCTTGGGTAGTACAAATGATTAAGTGCTCTACTGTGAGCCAGAAGGTTGATGGTTCAAACTCATCCAGACGCATGTCAGAAGACAGGCCTTGTGATCTGCTTTTGAAAGGTCATAGCCATGGAAAACCCAATGGAACAATTCTACTCTGCACACATAGGAGTGCCATGGCTCAGAGTTGACTCAATGACATCTAACAAAACAAACATAAGAGATAGACCTTTGTTAGAAATCTGACCTAATCACTAGGTATTGCATATATTACCCCCTTCCATCACAATAATCCTCTGAAGTAGATTTTTTTTTTTTTTTTCCTATCTACAGATCAGAACATTGCAGGCAAGAAAGAATCAGAAAATTACAAAAAAGTCCAAGGTAGAAAAAGTATGTTTTATGACCAAGTCTGGCTTATTTCAGAACCCATAGGTTTCCACCCATCTAGTCTAGTCAGCTTTGTAACAGGGTCCAGGCAAATGGTCACCAAATCTCTGCTCACTCCTTCCCCTTTCTGGATTGTTATTTGCTAGACAGGAGGCACCACTCACACTATCACTACCAGTTGCCATCAAGTCAATTTGAACTCACGGAGACCCTATGTATATTAGAGTAAAACTGTGCTCCAGAGTGTTTTCAATGGCTGGTTTTTTGGAAGTAGACCACCAGGCCCTTCTTCTGAGGTCCCTCTGGGTGAACTCAAACCACCAACCTTTCATTAACAGCCAGCCACATTAACCATTTACATCCAGAGACTGTAGACTAATTTTAATTTCCCAAACTCTAGGTACTTAAGTTCCTCCTTTAGGAATGTTGCTATAACTAAGAGCAATCAGTATTATTTATTTAAATTGCTTTAACTTAAAAAAATACATATATTCCAAAATACCATTTTATATCACTACTAGGAGCAGTAGAGGGTAGTGATTATAAGCACAGACTGGGTTCAAATCCCACCTCCACCACTTATGAAGCAGGGAATTTCAGGCAGTGTACTTCACCTCCCTTTGACTGTTTCCTCATCTGTAAAAGTGGTTAATAATAGTTCAAAACTTATAGGATGGCCAGGCATGTAAAATAGATCAAAACAAGTAAACACTAACAATGGTGCTCAGCATGGGATAAGTATTTTTATCACTAGTACATAAGTGGGAAACTAAATTGCCTTACAAAAAAAAATGTAAACATATTCATACTATTAATACTATGAAATAAAACCATTGTGCTGATTTCCTGAGATGTAGGCCTCAGGTTACTCTCTTCTTATTAAAAGGCTATATTGGGAGCTCTGGTAGCATAGTGCCTAAGGCACTTGACTGCTAACCAGATGGCTGTCTGTTCAAACCCACCAGCCACTCTTAGGGAGGAAGGTCGGGCAATCTACTTCCATAGTAATACCACCTCGGAAACACAAGGAGGGGTCGCTATGAGTCAGGTCTGACTCAACAGCATATAACAACAACAATTGGCAAGGGTACAAAGATAATTAAAGACTAACATCAAACTGAGACTTTTTCTTTGTTATAACCAGAAGGATTAAAAACAACTGAAAGGAGAATCATTTTCTCTGCAAGATTCATTGGTGGTGATGATTTCATGTTGTTGTTGTTTGCTGTGGAGTCGGACCCGACTCATAGCGATCCCTCCCTGGGTTTCCGAGGCAATATCACTATGAAAGTAGATTGCCCAAACTTCCTTCCGAGGAGTGGCTGGTGGGTTTGAACTGCCAGCCTTCTGGTTAGCAGTCAAGTGCCGTAGCCACTATGCTACCAGAGCTCTCAAATATGTAAATCACAATTCAGATCCCATCACCATTCTTCAAGGATATGGGAAAACCAATCACTAATTTTATATGGAAAACAAAGAGATCTCAGATAAGCAAAGCACTATTGAAGAAGAACAACAAATAGGAGGTCTCACACTCCTAGATCTCAAAATTTACTATACAGCCACAGTAGTCAAAACAGCCTGCTATTGGTACAATGACAAATATACAGACCAGTGGAAAATAATTGAAATCCCAGAAATAGATTCATTGACCTATGGTCAGCTGATTTTTGACAAAGGGCTGAAATACATTACAAGGGGAAGAAATGGTTTCTTTAACAAATGGTGCTGGCAAAACTGGATATCCATTTGCAGAAAAATGAAACAAAATCAATACCTCACACCATACTCAAAAACTAACTCCAGTTGGATCAAAGAATTAAATGTGAAACTTAAAACTGTAAAGTTTCTTAAGGATAAACTAGGGGCAAATTTACTTAATACCTAAATTCACTGCCGTGAGTCTGATCCAACTCATAGCGACCCTTCCTTGGGTTTCTGAAGTGGCATCACTATGGAACTTGATTGCCCAACATTCCTTCCAAGGAGTGGCTGGTGGGTTTGAACCACCAGCCTTCTGGTTAGCAGTCAAAAGCCTTAGGCACTACACTACCAGAGCTCTTGATTTATGGCATAAATAGACTATCAAATATAACCCAAAATGCACAACAGCAGAAGATAAACTAGATGAATGGGACCTTCTAGAAATTAAATTTTTATGTGCTTCAGAAGGCTTCTCTGAAAGAGTAAAAGAGAACCTACATATTGGGAAAAAAGTGTTTGGCAACTAAGTATCTGACAAGGGATGTATCTCTAAAATTTATAGAAAACTCCAACAGCTCAACAACAAAAAGACAAACAATCCAATTAAAAAATGGGCAGAAGATATGAATAGACACTTTATCAAAAAAGATATTCAAGCAGCCAACAATCATATAAAGAAATGTTCACATTCATCAGCCATTGTTGTTGTTATGTGCTGTGGCATCGGACCTGACTCATAGCAACCTCTCCTTGGGTTTCTGAGGTGGAATCATTATGGAAATAGATTGCCCAACCTTCCTTCTGAGGAGTGGCTGGTGGGTTTAAACCTCCAGCCTTCTGGTTAGCAGTCAAGTGCCTTAGGCCCTATACTACCACATCTCCTCATTAGCCATTAGAGAGATGCAAATCAAAACAACAATGAGATACCATCTTCCCCCAGCACTAATAGCAAAGTTCAACAAGACAGAAAATCAGAAATTCTGTCAAAGATGTGGAGAGACTGGGACTCTCATATACTGTTAGTGGGGCTGTCAAATGATACAACCATTGTGGAAAGCAGTATGGAAATTCCTTAAAAAGTTGGAATTAGAAATAACATTTGATCCAGCAATTCCATTACTAGGTATATATTCTAAAGAAGTAAGAGCCAGGACAAGAACAGATATATGCACACCCATGTTCATCACAGGACTATTTACAATATCCAAAAGATTGAAGAAACCTAGGTGCCCATCAACAGAAGAATGGATAACCAAACTATGGTACATACATACAATGCAATACTATGCAACACTAAAAACTAACGTGAAATCTGCAAAACACTGCATAACATGGATGAACTTGGAAGACAGTATGCCAAGTGAAAAAAGTCAGTCCCAGAAGGACAAGCGTTGTAGTCACTCATTATTGTAAAAAGTCAAGGAAAGATTTAGAAACATCTTTCTCCTGGAAAGATGGAAGGAAAATTTATTTGTTGGTTACCAAGCATGGGAGGGGAGAGGAGAAAATACTGTAATAATAATAATAATAATAATAATAATAATAATAATAATACAATATAAAAAATTAGCAACAACAAAAGATTCATTGATATTTAGTTGCTTACCTAGGTACCACTTGAAAACTAAAGTTCTGTCACTCAGTTGCCATCAAGTTGATTCCAATTAATGGAGACCCCCTGTGTGTTAGATTAGAAGTTTCTCCATAGGGTTTTTAATGGCTGATTTTTTTCAGAAGTGGATCATGAGACCTTTCTTCCAAGGATCTTCTGTGTGTACTAGAGCAACCACTTCCAACTTACAACAACCCTATCAGGCAGAATGAACTGCCCCATCAGCCAGGTTTCCAAGGCTGTAATCTTTTTGGGAGGAGACTGTACATCTTTCTCCCATGGAGTGGCTGATTGGTTCAAACTGATTAGCAGCTGCACACTTAACCACGGGACCACCAGGATTCCTTACATTTTCAGAAAGACATGTTATGAAGTATTTAAGCATACAGAGGCAAATGGGCTCCTTTGGTTTTTCACTTGGTCCAAATTCTGCTCCTGAAACTGACATTTTGTCACTGCCACATCTCCATCCCAAGAAATCTTCATGAGTGTGAGTGATCTATTTTTTGTGTATTTTTTTGCACATCTCTAAAGGTGGCAATGACATCTTAGATAAGAATTTTATTCCATCCTTAACCCAGATTCACATAGGAGTTGGCCCTTGGTAAAGGTGAGAAACATATTCATGAGGGAGAGCAGTCATACAGGACAATAAGAAAGTATTCAAGGGGTCGGTGTCAGTAGAAAGGAGGCCTCCTCTAAAGGGAATCAGACCATGGAAGTATACATACAAATAGAGTCCACTGCTCAATTTCAGACATGATAATGGGCGTCAGGACACTAATGCTTCCTGCCAGCACATGC
Organism: Orycteropus afer afer; assembly: GCF_000298275.1. Lineage (NCBI taxonomy): Eukaryota > Metazoa > Chordata > Mammalia > Tubulidentata > Orycteropodidae > Orycteropus > Orycteropus afer. The sequence continues at coordinate 4,089,373 of NW_006921737.1, read as the reverse complement.
TTCATCCTGGGGATTATGGAAGGAAGTGCCAGGCTAGAATTGGAAAAGCTTCAGGTTGAATCTGTCAACAAGTCTGGAGTCAACAACAGCTGACATTCCAGAGATCCATGGAGGACTGGAGAAATAGATGGAAGGAAATCCTAGCAACTGGCTATGGGAAACATGACATTAACCTTCTTCTTTCCTGTTTTCATTCATTCATTAATAAATAAATAAATATATTGAGTATATTGAGCACCTACTACTTGGAAATCTCTTTGCTATCCACCAACCTAGAGAGAAAAGCTGACATCACTAAAGCATTATGCAAGAGATATCTGTACAAATGATTATGGTTCAAAATATAAAGTAATAAAGTTAATAAAATAATGAAGATAAAAGAAGATTTAGATGGGGAGGTATCATGTCCAAACATAGGAGAAGTGTCTTTGGAGATGACACACTCCAATCTCATTGCAATTGAGCAGATTGTAATGCATAGCTACCCTACAGGACAAAGTAGTACTCTTCCATAGGGTTTCTAAGGTTATACATCTTTACAGAAGCAGACTGCCACATCTTTCTCCTGGAAAACAGCTGATGGGCTCAAACTACTGACCCTTTGGTTAGCAGTTGAGCACATTAACCACTGCACTACCAGGGCCTCTTATATTGCATTAAAGTCTTGAATAAAGAATACACAAAGAACTCTTACAAGGAATAAGAAAAAGACTATGTTGTTATTGTTGTTGTTATGTGCCATCGAGTCATCTCCGACTCATAGTGACCCCTCCTTGGGTTCCCGAGGCAGTATCTCTATGGAAGTAGATTGCCCAATCTTCCTTCTGAGGAGTGGCTGGTGGGTTTGAACTGCCAGCCTTCTGGTTAGCAGACAAATGCCTTAGGCACTACACCACCAGAGACTATAGGCACAATTTAATAGAGAGTCTCTGAATGGCAAGCTGATGAGTTTCAGTCAAGTGCAAAGCCCATCTTTCCATAAACCCTGCTGAGGGATACTTGCTGTGAGACACCCAAGAGTCTTTCCTGGTTAACTGTGGCAATGTAGCACAAACTTGACAATTGTTGCCAACTCCTCATTCAGGCTTAATTATGCAGATGTGTTCACAGCACCCCTCCACTACCTGCAGCCTCTGCCACACTCAAGATTTTGGAGATGATCTGTGCTTCTGCTGGAGAATTGGAAGCCAAAGAAAGTTCTAAAGAGCTCAAATGATTAGGATGAGTGAACCAAGGGTTTGCTTCCCCCTGGCCAGAGGGTAAGGGTTTGGAGAGAGGAGTAGTGGGAAAAAAGAGTGAATTCTTGAGTGTTTCTCAGATTCCTAACCACCACATTACCAAACTTCACCATTCCACAGCTAAACACTACATTGCAGAGTTTTCCATTCTTCGCCCAGCCTCAAGTGATAAGTGCTCAGCTGAAATGAGCTGTCCCCTTGTCAAGTGACTAGGCAGTGGCGGCAGCTGTGGCCCTCTCTTTAGCGAGGTAATGAGAATTCATTTCTATCTTATCACTTCTGTCACGTCTGCTTTTTTCCATCTACGTTATTTTATTATTATGGCTACAATTGATTGTTGTAACTGAGCGGGCAGCTAAATCTATCCCTCCATGCTCCCTCCCTCCCTCAGGCTCCCTTGAGCCTTTTCCTTTCAACCTTGTCTCTCTTTGCTCAACATCCTCCCCCTGGCCACCTCCTCCTGCTGTGGTGTATTAACAGGAAAGAAAAACTCATTTGAAAACAATTTACTGAGCAGTCTATATTCTTCTATCCACTGGGTGAGGTTGGAGCCAGAGGTGACCACCAGCCCAGTGCACTGGGAGGAGACACAGCCTTCTCTTGCCACCATTCTTGTTTAACTGGAATTGTCCCAGTTTCATGAGATGAGAGGGAGGGCTCAGGTCCATGCCTGGTGAGGTAATCACCAGGTGGTATTGGAAAGGAAGGCAGAGAAGAGGAGGAATAGTGGGGGATATTGCAGCGGACATCAACTTGTCAGGTTTCATCATCTGTGAGTGTGTGCTGGACAAATTTCCTTCTGGAGGTATTATAAGACAAGGTCCCCTCTGAGCCATGAAGCTGGATTTCTCAGAACTCAGTGTCTTATGATTTCCTGACAATTACCTCCAAATTGGAGTCCCTGGGTTGTGTAAATGGTTAATACTCTTGGCTGCTAATAGAAAGGCTGGAAGTTCAAGTCTACCAGGAGCCTTGAAAGAAAGGCCTCGTGATCTACTTTGGAAAAATCAGCCATTGAAAACTCTGTGGAGCACAATTCTACACTGACATGGAGTTGTCATGAGTCAGAATCAACCCAAAAGCAGTTAGCAGTTTGGTTATCTGTGATGTGAGATGGAAAAGGCCAAGGGAGGATGGTTGGGGGAGGATACTTATCGAATGTACACATAAATAGCGATCAGAGTTCCAGTAAGATGGTGGAATAGGCAGACAAACTACACAGACACTCTTCAACAAACAAAAGAGGAACCAAGTAACACAGGTATAGAAGATAATCCTGGAGCCCTGAGCTTTGAAAGGAAGGATACAGAAGTGGACTGAACTCCAACTAGTAGAAAAACGTGAATGAAAACACTGAAAAAGGAGATATATGGAACTGCAGACTGTAAGTAATCCTGATGACATGGACAGCTTGGATATTGCCAGGTGGTGTTATGACTTAAGAATTAACCTAAGAATCAGCCCTGCTAGCCAAGGCCTGCACAGAAGATTGCACTGGTGGCTGGTAAATAAAAGGGGAAGCAGCAAAGAAGGAGATGGGCTGAGCTGTGGACTTTTGGCTGTTCAAAGAGCACTGACATTTTGAACATTTACAAGCAATTTGATCATTTTACATATTTAAAGTGACAACATTCTTTCAGATTCCAGGGACCTAAGAATAGGCTCCACTTGCCAGGAACAGCAAGGACATACCAGGCACTGAGGACTTGTTTTGGTTTGAGGACTGGAAAGGTGTGATGTTACCCTTGATACTCTTATATCCCACACTCTTTTGGTGAATGATGGTGAGGCCAGCCCTCACTCCCACCCACCTTCTAGACTGGCAGGAATTTTATCCCAATCTGTGTACTCTGACAAAGCCTCGTTTCCCTGCCCAGTCCCACCCAGATTTTTTTTTTTTCTAGTTTATTTGTTTGTTTCTGTTTTTAAATCATTCTTATTTTTGTTTTTGTTGTCCTTATTATTATTATTATTATTTCTTCTTCCTTTCCTACGTTCTAGTTTTTGGCTTTTCCTCTCTTCCCTTTTCCTGGTTCCCATTATTTGCTTTCTTGTGGTTCTCCTCATTCCTTGTTTTTCTTTTTGCATTTTTGCCATTTTAGTCTCTTCATTATTTTCTTACTCCACTTCCTTTCTCTTACAAGCCCCTCCCCAGATATCACAGACTTTTTTTCCCCCCCTTTTTAATTCATATTTCTTTTGGCTTTTTAAAGTATTTCTTTAAATATATTTTTTCACTTATTGCCTTTTCTCCTTTTTTTTTTCTTTCTCTTTTGGGTGATTGCTGATGTGTGTTTATGGAGTATGTGTTTTTTGATCTCTTGCTTTTAATTTTTCATCATTTTTCAATTGTTGTTTTTCTCTACCTGAGTGGGAGACAGCAACCATGCAACCCAACTACACTCGCACCTCCTGCAGCTCCACTTACTGAGTGAGAGCCATCACTTCCTCTTGCACCAACTGGCCAATGATAAATGACCACAAATAAGAGCCTGACACACCCTTAGCTGCTCTTCACAGAGTTAACAGAGACTTGTGTAGTCATTGTCATTCTCTATCACACCCACCAGGAGACAGGTGTTGGGTGCATAAGTGCTGCCAACTAGTGAATAGAGGAGCCCAGTGCTCTACTTACTCAGATACATCCAAAAAAAAGAAAGAAAAAAAAAATGGGGACAAATCACTCCAACATACGATTACCAATTAAACATAAATATGACAAAGTCACAAAGTCTTGGAGACAACAGACCATCAGTTAACACAAAGAAGCAAGACAAAGCAGGAGAAACAAGGGACCAGGATACAGACACAGAGCACATCCCTGAGGAAGAAACAGCACTGCAACTCCCTGATAGGAATTTTTTCTGGTTACCTAGTGCCACTCTTACAGGAATATACCAAAAAAGGGATGGCCTTTTCAAACAATTTATTCTCTTACAGTTTGGGAGGCTAGAAATCCAAGTTCAAAGTGCCAGGCTGTAGGGGCTGGATGAAAGCCCCTCAACCTTGGCCTTCAGCTCTGCCTCTTGCTCTTGGCCCATTGAAGCTATAGGCATCTCTTCACTCAGGAAGCTACTGGCTGTTGAGGCTAACAAGCCCAAGGTCAACAAATAAAATGGCACAGTCCTAATGTTACCAAACCACATGGCAGGCCATTAATTTAAGTCCATTGTAAGTCCCAAGGTTGGCAGAGCATGGTAGGCTGCTGAACAACAACACACCTAGATGCAGGGTTCAAGCATGCCATCAGCTAGAAACAATTCCCAAAGCTATTTCTTATATACAGGAAACAGACCACATACCCAAAGACAGCTACTCAGCTGCTTGCAGTAGATTTCAGTATGGAGTTGATTACCAGTCTAATCATGGGGAATAGTACATCCAACTGTCCAGCCATTCAACTAGGCCTAACCAAGTTGACACACAAACTTAACCACCATAATTCCACCCCTTGTCAAATTGGCACCTGTACAGATCTTCAATGGCTGGTATCTGTACAGATCTCTTCACTGGATGACTCCAGTTGCCTAATTCCTGAGTGGAGACCTCACCTCCTTGGCCTGGCGGGCCCTGTTCCTCTCCCTCTTGGGGATGGCAGCCCTACCACTCAGTCACTCTTGGGCAGCAGCTATGACTCCATCCCACTAGCTCAGATGAATGAGCAATCCCACACTCCAGAACTAGTTGGTGAAGGTCTGGCTCTTTGAAACCTAGGGAGCTGTGGTGGTTCCACCCCCAAAGGCCATGGTCCTACCCTTGAGGCTGAGGCAGCTCTGCATTTCATTTCCTTTGTCTCTTCGCTTCTGCCAAACAATGCTAAAGGCAACCCACTCTGCCAGAAATCTTCCTGCCCTAAAAGCACTCAACTTTCTTGCTCTGTGGGTTGGCAAACCTGCTACTCCATTTCATGCTGGTCTCTTCCACCAATTAACACCTGAAGGCAACCCACTCTGTCAGGAAGCCACTTGTGCAATGGCATCCAGCTTTCTCCTCCATGGGTTGGTAAGGCTGTGAGATAGAATGGACTGTTCTAAACCTGGGCAGAAAATTATACATCACAGAGAAATGATAAATTTCTCAAAGAAAAATGGTAAATTTTCACATCACAATAAAAAGCACAAATATTTAGCAAATACTAAAACAACAGCAATGAAGGAAATGATAACATGATTCATAAACAAAATGAGCTCAGTACATAAAATTATATGGAACAAAGAAACCAGGGACACCACAAGAAAATACATAACAAAATAACAGCAACAAATTCATACTTGTTGATAATTACACTGAATGTCAATAGATCAAATGCACCAATCAAGAGATGAAGAGTTCCAGATGAAAACATAACCCATGTATATGCTGTTTACAAGAGACACAACTTAGACACAAATACAAAAATAGACTAAAAATCAAAGGTTGGAAAACAATATATAAAGCAAATGGCAACCAAAAAAAAAAAACAGGAGTGGAAATACTAATTTCTGATCCAATTGACTTTAAGACCACCACACGAGACAAGGAAGGACATTATATAATAATTAAATGATCAATTGAAGAAGAAGATAAAACCATAACAAATATCTATGGACCCAATGAAAGAGCCCCAAAATACATAAATCAGACTTTAACAGAATTGAAAAGACAAATAGATGACTCCACAGTTGAGTAAGAGACTTTAATACACCACTTTCAATGAAACATAGTCAACTGGAAAAAAAACCTCAACAAAGATGCAGAAGAACTAAACAACTTGATCCATTAACTTGACCTTATAGACCTCTATGGCACACTTCACTCAACAACAGTACACTATATATTATTTTCCAGTGCACATGGAACATTCTCCATGACAGACCACATATTAGGCCATAAATGAAAAAACAAAAACAAACCCAAACCAAACTCACTGATGTTGAATCAAGTGAGATTCATAGTGACCTCTCCTTGGGTTTCCGAGGCTGTATCACTACAGAAGTAGATTGCCCTATCTTCCTTCTGAGGATAGGCTGGTGAGTTTGAACCACTAGACTTCTGGCTAGCAGTCAAATGCCTTAGGCACTACACCACCAGAGCTCCTTAGGCTATAAAGCAAACCTTAATAAATTTAAAAACATTGAGATACTGCAAAGCATCTTCTTGATCACAATGCTATCAAATTAGAAATCAACAATAGGAAGATCAACAGAAAAAGAGCAAACACATGGAAACTGAACAACACTCTCCTCAAAAAGGACTGGGTAATAGAAGAAATAAAAAATGAAATTAAAATTTCCTTGAATGAAATGAGAATGAATGCATAACATATCAAAATCTTTGGGACACAGCAAAAACAGTGATCCAAGGCCAATTTATTGCAATAAATGCACACATCAAAAAAGAAGAAAGAGACAAAATCAACACCTTAACCCAACATCTCCAACAATTACAAAAAGAACAGCAAGAAAAGCCTACAGTCACCAGAAGAAAGGAAATAATAAAGATTTGAGCAGGAATCAATGAAACAGAAAATAGATAATAGAAAATGTCAATAGAACTAGAAGTTTGTTTTTTTTTTTTTAAAGATTAATAAAATTGACAAACCACAAACCAAATTTCACAAAGGAGAACAGAGAGAGAACACAAATAACACTAATAAGAAATGAATTGAATGACATCACAACAGAACCAACTGAAATAAAAATGATAATATCAGGATAGTATGAAGACTGTACTCCAACAAATTTGAAAATCTAAAAGAAATTGATAGATTTATAGAAACACACTACTTACCTAAAGTAACACAGACTGAGGTGGAAAAGTTGAACAGACCCATAACAAAAAAAGAAATTGAACAGGTCATACTAAAATTACCAACAACAACAAAAAGTCCTGGCCCAGAGAGTTTCACCATAGAATTCTGCCAAAAGTTCAGAGAATTGAAACCAATCCTACTTAAACTATTCCAGAACATAGAGAAAGAAAGATAGAATCCTCCCAAATTCATTTTATGAAGCAAGCATAACCGTGATACCAAAACCAAGCAAAGTCTTCACTAAAAAGGGAAACTACAGATCAATATCACTCAGGAATATAGATGCAAAAATCTTCAATAAAATCCTAGCCAACAGACTCCAAAAGCATATAAAAAAAAAATAAATAATACATATGACTAAGTTGGGTTCATATCAGGTATGCAAGGATGGTTCAAATTTAGAAAACAAGCCACATTATCCATCACATAAATAAAACAAAGGAAAAGAACCACATGATCATATCTATTGACGCAGAAAAGGCATTTCATAAAATCCAACACCCATTCCTGATCAAAACTCTCTGCAAAATAGGAATAGAAGGGACATTCCTCAACATAATAAAAGGCATATATGCAAAACCGATAGCCAATATTATTCTCAGTGGAGAAAGACTGAAACCATTCTTGCAAACGGGAACCAGATAAGGATGTCCTCTATCACCACTCTTATTCAACATTGTGTTGAAAGTTCTATCCAGGGCAATAAGTCAAGAAAGGGAAATCAAAGGCATCCAAATTGGCAAGGAAGAGTCAAACTTTCCCTATTTGTTGATGATATGATCCATACCTAGAAAACCCAAGAGACTCAGTACAAAAACTACTGGAGCTAATTGAGAGATTTAGCATAGTGACAGGGTACAAGCTCAACATCCAAAAAATCAGCTGGATTCCTCTACACCTGCAAAGAGATTGCTGAAAAAGAAATAAGGAAATCAATACCATTTACTATAAACAAGAAACATTTACTATAGTTACCAAAAAATAAAATACTTAGGAATAAACTTACCAGGGACACAAAACTTCTGCACAAAGTAAACTACAAAAGACCATAAGAGATCTATATAAATGAAAGAACATACCATACTCATGGATAGGAAGATTGAACATAGCAAAAATGTCAGTTCTACCCAAAGCAGTCTATACATTCTATGCAACCCAATCCAGATCCCATCAACATTCTTTAGGGATATGGAAAAAACAATCAGTGACTTTATATGGAAAGGAAAGAGACCTCAGACAAGCCAAGCACTATTGAAGAAGAAGTAGGAGGTTTCACACTTCCAGATCTCAAAACCTACTATATAGGCACAGTAGTCAAAACTGCCTGGTATTGGCAACATGACAGACACATAAACCAATGGAATAAATTAAGAACCCAGAAATAGATCCATCAACTTATGGTCAACTGGTATTTGACAAAGGGCTGTAATCCATTAAATGGGGAAGAGATTGTCTCTTTAACAAATGTTGCTGGCAAAGCTGGATATCCATTTGCAGAAAAATGAAACAAGATCTGTACCTCACTCATGCACAAAAACTAATTCCAGATAGATCAAAGATTTAAATGTGAAACCTAAAACTATTAAGTTCCTCAAGGAAAATCTGGGGGCAAATTTAGAGCTCTAGTGGCATAATGTCTAAGGCACTTGACTGTTAACTAGAAGTCTGGTGGTTCAAAACCACCAGCCACTCCTCAGAAGGAAGTTTGGGCAATCTACTTCTGTAGTAATACCACCCAGAAACCCAAGGAGGGGTTGCTATGAGTCAGAAATGACTTCACGGCAGTGAATTTCGTTTTTGGTTTAATATATGGCATAAATAGACTATTAAGCAAACCCACAAAGGGCAGAAGACCAACTAGATGAATGGAACCTTCTCAAAATTTAGTTTTTATGTGCTTCCAAAGACTTCTCCAAAGGTTCAAAAGACAACGTACAGATCGGGAAAAAAATATTTGGCAATGACATAACTGACAAGGGACTTATCTCTAAAATTTACAGAAAACTCCAACACCTCAACACCAAAATGACAAAAAATCTAATTAAAAAATGGGAAAAAGACATGAATAGACACTTCACCAAAGAGGATATTCAGGTGGCCAATAAACACATGAAGAAATGTTCACAATCATTAGCCATTAGAGAGATGTTAATCAAAACAGCAATGAGATACCATCTTGCCGCAGCACAAGTAGCAAAGTTCAACAAGACAGAAAATCACAAATGCTGGCGAGGATGTAGAGATTGGCACTCTCATACACTGCTGAGTATGCTACAACCACTGTGGAAAGCAACTTGGTGATTCCTTAAAAAGGTGGAATTAGAAATACCATTTGACCCAGCCATTCCATTACTAGGTATATAGCCTAAAGAAATGAGAGCCAGGACAAGAACAGATCTATCAACACCTATGTTCATCACAGCAGTATTTACAATAGCCAAAAGATGGAAACAACCTTGGTGCCCATCAACAGAAGAATGGATAACCAAACTAATGTACATACACACAATGAAATACTATGCAACAGTAAAGAATAATGTAGATTATGCAAAACACCATATAACGTGGATGAACTTAGAGGACATTATGCTGAGTGAAATAAGTCATTCACACAAGGACAAATATTGCATTAGTCAATTATTGTAAAAAGTTAAGGTAAGGTTTATATATGAAGGAAATTTTCTGTTTGGTTACCTGGGGTGGGCTGGGAGGGGAGGGAACATTGCTAGATAGTAGATAGTAGGGACAAGTATAGGAGCTCTGGTAGCATAGTACCTAAACGCACTTGACTGCTAACCAGAAGGCTGGTGGTTCAAATGCCCCAGCTACTCCTCGGAAGGAAGATGGGGCAATCTACTTCCACAGTGATAGTGCCTCAGAAACCCAAGGAGGGGTTGCTGAGTTGGGTCCGACTCGACGGCACATAACAACAACAACAACAGGGACAAGTATTGATTTGGGTGAAGAGAAGGGCAATGTACCAAATATGAGTGATCAACACAGTGGCATTGAGGAAGAGGAAGACATAGATAGCTTCATGAGACATACAGACAACAAAGATGAACCCTTTTTGCACATACAGTACTACATTGCCAGTGATGGCAAATATTGATCTATGGATGGATAGATGGGTGGACAGATTGAACGATTAGGTATGTCTATGCAGGGGGAAATGTGCTCATGATCATGTATAGGGTTGGCAGACAATGATTCTACAAGTATATTTGCATGTTCTGTAAGAATTTCCAGGTATATAGTGGAGGTGACAAAGAACAAGTTTGTAGTCACATCTTGGCCACAGCCAGCTACTCAGAGGGAGAGAGTACTTGGACCTGTGGGTTCAGGACCACGGTCCCAGGGGACATCAAACTCAATTGGCATAACATACTACACAAAAACCTTGTTCCACATCCTACTTTCACAAGTAGCTACTGAAATCTTAAAAGCTTGCAAGCAGCCATCTAGTTGCAACGATGGGTCCCTCCTAGTCCAGAGCGAAGAAGAATGAAGAAACCAAAGATGCATGGAAGCAATTAGTCCAAGGGACTGGTACACCATGCAATCCTCATCCTATATGAGTGTAATGAGACCAGAAGAACTAGATGGTGCCTGGCTACCACTGTCAACCACTTTGAGGGGGATCCTTGTAGGAGATTCTGGATAGAATGGGAGAATAATGTGGGACAAAACTAAAAATCATTTAAAAAAAAAAAAAAAAGAGAGACCAGGTTTGCTGGTCTGATAAAGCCTGATGAAACCCCTGAGAATATGACCCTTAGCTGCCCTTCAGTGCTCGAGCTGAACCCACTTCTGTGACTTCCAGCCAAACAAAAGACGGGCATATCAGCTGAACATTTACATTAGTAGATCCATTCCTTGGAGAGATCAATAATGGAAGTATAGAAGGGCTGTGTATGGACAGGGAGACAGCTCAGATGGCAAGAGTGCATGGGAGGGAAGGACACAGAGAAGAGTTAACTATGGGGAGAAAATGGGAAGAGATCTGTTGTATTGTGGGAAATTGCAGTCAATGTCATGGTGCAAAGGGTGTGTGAACTGCTGTATGGAAAATGAATTTGCTCTGTAAACTTTCACCCAAATCACAATAAAAATTGACAAAAAAAATTATCAATGGGTATTTGTAATGACATCCTTCTTGGAGAGGTAGAGGAAAGGAAGACTGACAAAAGTGAGGGAATTAAAACAGGGTAAACAAATTCAGCATGTACCTATTGTGGGTCAGATACACAGGTAGGTATTATTTAATACTTAGTGGGTCTATGATTTCAACTCAGATCTGCCTAAGCACTGAACCCACCCTCTTTCTACTTGACCAACTCTGCTGGAGCCCATGGGAGTTGCAGAAGCAACCACCATTCCAATTAGCTTTATCTGAAGGGACACTTAGATGTATTTTCTTTAAAGAACAGTTACCATAGAGTTGATTCTCACTCATGGCAACCCCGTGTGTTTCTTGGTAGAATTGTCCTCCTTAAGGTATTCAAGGCTGTGAGTTTTTGGAAATAGATCACCAGGCCTTTCTTCTAAGATGTATCTGGGTGAATTTGAATGACCAACTTTTCTGTTAGTAGCCAAGCATTCAACTATTTGTGCCAGCCTGGTACTCCTTGTATTTATTTACTTGTATTAATGAGGTTAAGGAGCTCTGGGGTCATTTGACTGTGAGCCGGAAGGTTGGCAGTTCAAACCCACCAGTCACCCCATGGAAGGAAGATGAAGGAATCTACTTCCATAGAGATTTCTCACCTCAGGAATCCAAAGGGGGTTGCTATGAGTCAGAATCGACTCAATGGCAATGAGTTTAGTTCTGATTTGTTTTTATTAATGAGGTTAGGACTGTAAGTAACTCGTAGAGCATGGAGAGTTTTTAAATCGTATCATACACACACATACACACACACACAAATGCTCTGGATTTTCTAACCTAGTATAAGATGAATGGGCAAAAAGTAATTTTGTTTTACCTGGTAAGTTTTAGAAATAATCCTTCAAAGCTGGGTTTGTCTTATTTTATTTTAAATTCTTGGTTTATCTTTAAACTTCTAGTTTTGCTACTTGAGAAAATGGATATAGTACCCTTTTTACTTCCTCAAAGCAAGTTAATGGCACAGATGGGCACAGTTTGGGTTGAAGATATTTTAGCTGGCATGGTTTTCAGCTGGGCTTACCTTGTGCAATTTACATCCTTTAATTCTTTTGTATTTATAGTGTTCATTAGATCAGACTTCACAAAATATCTTAGAGTGTGAGTTTGGCTTCTGTGAGATGATTGTGTGTCTGCATTTCACCCAGTAACAGATTGAGGATTTTGTCCCTTCCAACACCCAAGTATGTCCAAAGCTGCCTGGGGAGGGGGAAACTGCTCTTCTACCTCCCCTTCCCCAGGCAACCTATTCCAAGAGCTCTTACTCATCTTCTCCTCTGATTTCTGGTCTGAATATGTGCTGAGAATGTGTGGGTCTTATACCAGAAAAATGAGAAGAACCTAGCCTTTAAATCTTACAAAGGCCCCAGCTGAGGATGCAGCCCCCTTCCTACCTCTATGTTGTTGTTGTTGTTATGTGCTGTCGAGTCGGACCCGAATCATAGTGACCCCTCCTTGGGTTTCCGAGGCGGTATCACTATGGAAGTAGATTGCCCCATCTTCCTTCTGAGGAGTGGGTGGTGGGTTTGAACCATCAGCCTTCTGGTTAGCAGTCAAAAGCTTTAGGCATTACACTACCAGAACTCCTATCCTCTATAGCTATGCCTATATTCTTCCCTCAGTTTGTTCTGCCCCTGGTCATTGTGTTTCATTTGTATTTCTGATTCTCCTTGGCTACCCAATCAGTTTCTGGGTTATCTAAGTACGTGGACAGACCTGCCTTCTTACTGTGCTGCTTATCACTTCTCTTTGATTAGCTCACGCCTCAGCTCACGCCTCATCAGTCTTAGGACATTAACCCCTGTCCAGCATCATCGAATTTCTGATCTTGCAGTCAAATGGAGACCTTGGCTGCTTTCAGCTTTTCTTTACTAACTTGCCAAAATAAATATTGGTTGAGTGAACAAACATATGATTGAATGAATGACCCTCCTCTGATGATCTCCTTACCTGAGCCTTTATATCCAATTCCAGATGTCACTTCAGGGCCTGGGAAATGTGCCCATTCAGAGTGAATTGGACCCTAGCTGACTGCTGAGTCTGCTCTCTTCATGTTGTGAGAACTTTGAAACATTTCTCGTCTGTGTTTCCTGTATCTTGGAAGCCTGAGCTTCCAAATGCTGCCTTGGAGAAATGAGAAACTACTTTGTTTTGGGGTTGGCAGCAAGAAGGCCCCTCTTCTCCCAGAACTCCAGGAAAGGAAGGATTTAATGTTTCTTAACTCCATAAATCTAGGCTCATTCTACTTGAATCACTGAAACTTGATTCAGATGTATTTTATGAAACTACTAAAGGCTGCTGCTCTGGCTCTTAAGTTACTTCAAGAGAAAGGCCACATAGACAGGTTGGAGCTCATAGGGGTCAACAAGAGAATACAAGTAAAATCTCCTACTAGAGCTCAGAGGACGCTATTGGCATCCTGTGGGTCTGGATTTGAATTCCAGTTCTGCCACCTAATAGCTTTGTGAGACTTGGGGGAAGTTACCCAATCTCTTTACACATCCATTTTCTTATCTGAATGTGATGATGCTAATTCCCTGCCTCTAGCTTTTTTGTGAGGAGTCCTTGGATGGTACAAATTATTAATATGCTAGGCAGCTAACTGAAAAGCTGGAGGTTCTATTGTACCCAGAGGTGCCTCAGAAGAAAGGCCTGGTGACCTACATCTGAAAGATCGGTCATTGAAAACCTTATAGAACATAGTGCTACCCTAACACAAATGGGTTTTCATGAGTTAGAATTAAGTCTATGGTGATTGGTTTATATGGCATGCAAGTAGGGAAATTACTTGTTATTCTTTTCTGAAAATTTCAAGAACTATTATATTTTATTCTCTGGAGCCATGTTATTAGCTTCCATCAGTCAGTTCTTTTCATGGTGACCTTACATAAAACAGAGCAAAAAGTTTTCCAATTCTGTGTCATCTTTATGATCACTGCTATGTTTAAGTTCATCATTTTGGCTATTGTGCCAATCCACTGCATTGAGGGTTTCCCTCATTTTTGCTAACTTCCACACTACCAATCTACTAAACATGATGTCCTTTTCTAGAGATTGGACTTTCTTATTGATATGTCCAAAGAAAGAGTTAAATTCTTACCATCCTTCCTTCTAAGGAGTATTCTGGTTGCATTTCTCCTAAGACTGGGCCATAGACACCTACAAACTATCTAGATCAGAACTTCAGATAGTGAAATTTCTTTTACCAAATTTTTAAACCTTATTTATTAGAATCACAGAATTCAGCTTGTTACATATTTACTGCTCCCTCAGCACTGGATTCACCAAGTTTTACCATTTTTATTGCCATATAACTCTCCAGATTAGGAAGTTAATTTTGAAAAAAAACAAATGATGTCACTAACTAGATAGTAGACATGTTTTGATTGTGGTGAAGGGAAAGACAATATATAATATAGAGGAAGTCAGCACAATGTAAGAAAGGAAGACACTGAAAGGTACCTAAGAATAAAGGACAACTACAGTAAATACTAGGAGCTCTGGTGTCATAATGCCTAAGGCATTTGACTGCTAACCAGAAGGCTGGCAGTTCAAACCCACCAGCCACTCCTTGGAAGGAAGACTGGGCAATACTATGACAATGAACAAAAGCTACAACAATAAGACTTTGTGAATGGAAGTATAAGTAGATATGTATGTTAAATGGGTATAGGAAGTTGTACAAAACTACACATGAATATATATGTAGGTATGGTTGTGTATTTTTATACATACATATTTGCATGTGCTGTATGTGTATCCATATATATAATAGAATACATAGGGGGCAGAACTATAGAAACTTTTTAGATGTCACCAAAGGAAGGATTTAATGCTAAGTCCCTCATAAGACTGAACTACAGGGCTTGAAGGCTAAGGGCCATAGTCTTGGGGGATATCTAGATCAATTGGTATAACATAGTTCATAAAGACAATGTTCAAAATCCTAATTTGGTGAGTAGCATCTGAGGTCTCAAAAGCTTGCAAACAGCCATCTAAGATACAACTATTTGCCTCTTCCCATTTAGAGCAAAAGAGAGTGAAGGAAACCAAAGACTCAAGGAAGCAATTAGTTCAAAGGACTAATGTCCTATGTGGATCACAGCTTCCTCCACCCTGACACTAGAACTAGATGGTACGTAGCTACCATTACTGACAGTTTCCAGGTAGAATGGGAGAAAAATGTAGACCATAACTCAAAGTCATAAAAAAAAAATAAAAGACCAGACTTATTGGTCTGATGGGTACTAGAACAACACCCAAGACTACTGCTGTAAGTCACACTTATGTGGAACTGGTGATCAATATCGTAGACATTAGTAAGCTGAAATGGACTGGTATTGGCCATTTTCAATCAAACAAGCATATGGTCATCTATGCTGGGAATGAAAAATTGCACAGAGATGGCATTTTATTCATTGTGAAAAAGAATGATTCAAGTTCTATCCTTAAGTACAATGTTGTCAGTGATAGAATAATATCCATATGTCTACAAGGAAGACCAATTAACACTACTATTATTCAAATCTGTGCACTAACCACTAAAGCTAAAGATGAAGAAATTTAAGATTTTTACCAACTTCTGCAGTCTGAAATTCATGAAACATGCAATTAAAATGTATTGATTATTACTGGTGATTGAAATGTGAAAGTTGAAAACAAAGAATCATTGGTAGTTAGAAAATATACTCTCAGTGATAGACATGACACTGGAGATCACATGATAGAGTTTTGCAAGACCAATGACATTCATTGAAAATATCTTTTGCTCAACAACATAAACAGGGTCTATACATGTGTACCTCACCAGATGGAATATACAGGAATAAAATCTATATCTATGGAAAGAGGTGGTGGAGAAGCTCAGTTTCTTCAATCAAAACAAGACCAAAATCTGACTATGAAACAGACCATCAATTGCTCATATGCAACTCCAAGTTGAAGCTGAAGAAAATTTAAACAAGTCCATAGGAGCCAAAATATGACCTTGAATATATCCCATGAGAATTCAGAGATCATCTAAAGAACAGATTTGATGTATCGAATACCAATGACTGAAACCAGATGAGTTGTGGGATGACATCAAAAACATCCTACATGAAAAAACAAATGGTCATTAAAAAGACAGAAAAAGAAGAAAAAATCAAAATGGATGTCAGAAGAGACTCTGAAACTTGCTTTTGAACAGAGAGTTTCTAGAGAAAATGGAACAAATGATAAGATAAAAAAGCTGAACAGAAGATTTTAAAGAGCAGCTCAAAAAGACAAAATCAAATATAATGAAAATGCAAAGACCTGGAACTAGAAACCCAAAAGTGAAAACACATTTGGCATTTCTCAAGTTGAAAGAAATGAAGAGTAAAATCAAGCCTTGAGTTATAACATTGAAGGATTCTGCGGGCAAAATAGTGGGCAATGTAGGAAACATCAACAGAAGACAGAAGTAATACACGGAGTCACTATACAAAAAAAGAATTGATCAATGTTCAACTATTCCTGGAGGTAGCTTATGATCAAGAATCAATGGTATTGAAGGAAGAAGTCCAAGCTGCACTGAAGGAATTGGCTGAAAACAAGGCTCCAGTTATTGACAGAATACACATTGAGATGATTCAATAAACAGATGCAGCCCCAGAGGTGCTTACTCATTTATGCCAAGAAAATTGGAAGATAGCAACCTGGCCAACTGACTGCAGGAGATAGGTTTTTGTGCCTATTCCAAAGAAAAGTGATCCAACAGGATGTGGACATTATGGAACAGTATCATTAATATAACACTCAGTTAAAACTTTGCTGAAGATAATACTGACAGAAACTTCCAAAAATTCAAGCTGGATTCAGAAGAGGACATGGAACAAGGGATGTGATTGCTAATGTCAGAAGGATCTTGGTTAAAAGTAAAGAATACCAGAAAGATGTTTACCTTTGTTTCATTGACTCTGGAAAGGCATCTGACTGTGTGGATCATTACAGATTATGAAGAACAATGCAAAGACTGGGAACTCCAAAACACCTAATTGTGCTCATGAGGAACCTATACATAGATCAAGACACTGTCATTCAAATAGAACTAGGAGATACTTCATGTCAGGGTTGCATCCTTTTATCATATTTTTTCAATCTGTGTGCTAAGCAAATATCCAAGAAGCTGCACTCTGTGGAGAATAACATGGCATCAGAATTGGAGGAAAACTCATTCACAACCTGCAAAATGCAGACAACACAACCTTGCTTGCTAAAAGTGAAGAAAACTTGAAGCACTTACTGATGAAGATTGAAGACTACAGTCTTCTGTATGGATTATACTTCAACATAAAGAAAACAAAAATCCCCACAACTGGACCAATAAGCAATACTATGATAAATGGAGAAAAGTTTGAAGTTGTCAGGGATTTAATTTTGCTTGGATCCACAAACATCACCTATGAAAGCAGCAGTCAGGAAGTCAGACATCTCATTACACTGGGTAAATCTGCTGCAAGAGATCTTGTTAAAGTGTTAAGAAGCAAAGAGTGTGTGCCTAACCCAAGCCATGGTATTTTCAATAACCTCATATGCATGTGAAAGCTGTATAATGAGTAAGGAAGACCAAAGGAGTTGATGTTTTTGAATTATAGTTTTGGGAAGAATACAGAAAATACCATGGACTACCAGAAGAGTGAACAAACCTGTCCTGTAGGAAATGTAATCAGAATGCTCCTTGGAAGCAAGAATGGCCAGACTTTGTCTCACCTACTTTGGTAATGTTTTCAGAATGGATCGTTCCCTGGATAAAGAGATCATGCTTGGTAGTGAAAAAAGGGGAAGACTCTCAACAAGATGGATTGACATAGTGGCCACAATGATGGGTTGAAATATAGCAAAGATTGTGAGGATGGTGTATAACCAGGCAGTGTTTCATTTTGTTGCACATAGGGTTGCTATACTTGATGGGCTCAAGTATAGCAGGGATTGTGGGGCTGGTGAGGGATCGGGCAGTGTTTCGTTCTGCTGTGCATGGGGTCGCCATGAGTCAGAAACGACTTGACGGCACTTAACAACAACAACAACAACAACAAGGGTTGCTATGAGTCAGAGTCGACTTGACAACACCTATCAACAACAACATAACTTCCAAAAGGTGGAAGCATTGATGGTTTCTCTACCAATCTATCACTAGTACCTATTATACACTCACTAGATGTTTGTCTGTGTAAGGAATGTTAATAATGACAAAAAGTAAACTTCCTCTATTAATAAATAGTATCCCCAAAAAGGATTCAGAACAACAAAGCAAAATTATTTATTAAAAACTTCAGGAAAAAATAACACATTCATAAACTGGAAGGAAAACCTCTTCCATAATCCAAAAACACTGACAAAAAACTTAAATCATAAAACAAATCCTTAAAAAAATAAATCAGAAGAATCAAAATTTTAAAAAAGAAATTAAAGTGAAGCTAGAATCAGACTTTTTGTTTACAGTCCTGCCAGCTGATAATAATAAATGTCTAGTAAAATTTAAGAGACAGATTAGTGTTACCCCAAAATCCTGTTCTCATCTAACATTTTTTCCATGCATAATTATTACAGCATGCTATTTTCAGATATATAAGGGACCAGGCAAGTGTTTACCATTTAAAAAGATAATTGCTTTAAAGCCCACATCAGCCAATTGTGAGGTACATCAAAAACAATAACTCAATGATGCAAAAAAATGACTATGAAAAGCATAGGTACCAATGTAAATGCTATAACAGCATCCAGTGATAAAATTTTAAAATGATGCATTACAGAGAATGCAATGGTAGGGTGGGATTTGAAAAAGAGTGTCACTAACAGGAACTCTCCTCTACTTCTCTTTCTTACTATTTATAACACTTTTTAATGTTTCCAATTTTGGTTCAAATGTTCAGGAAAATACTACTAAAAATTTGGATGAAAATATTTATAGGACCCTTGGTGGCACAGTAGTTAAAGTGCTCAATTGCTAATCAAAAGTTCAGTGGTTCAAACCTACCAGCAGTTCCATGGGAGAAAGATAAAATAATCTGCTTCTGTAAAGATTATAGTTTTGGAAACCCTATGTGGCAGTTCTACTCTGTCCTACAGGGTAACTATGAGTCAGACTTGACTGTACAGCAATGAGTTTAGTTTAGTTTAAATATGAATGTATGCCCATAAGCTTCCTAAAGTAATGGTCATATAGGTCTGAGCTAATGGCCCAGGAAAATGTCTCTACATTACTAAGTAATAATATTTTAGGGTAGGGACCAGCCTAAAGAGAGGTTGGTTGGGCAGCTTAATGACCAAAGGGGAATCAGAACCATAGGCTGGGGAGACCCAGAGCCCAAACTTCTGGCTCATATTTCTCATGCAATAAATTTGCCCAATTGAGTGGAATTGAGCTTGAAGCAAGCCACCCCAGGGAGCAGATGACTCTCTGAAGTCTCTGACTCTAGCACAATCTGAAGAGTGACCTCTTCTGCTGGTTTGACCAAACATCCAAAGCTACTCTGGCTTCTTCCACCACACTTCAGGACCCTTCTCTCCCTTATCCTGGAGAACTATTAGGAATTAGGTTCTTCAGAACAGATTGTCTTAAGGCATTCTTCCTCTATTTTCCTTTTGCCATTTGGGTTTACAGGTGTCAGAAAGACAGAAAGAGAGCAAGGGAAGGAGGGAAGGGAAGGTGGGAGGGAAAGAAGGGTGGGAGGAAAAAAGAAGGAAGGAAGGAAAAAAGAAAGAAACAGGTAGAAGGAAAATTTTCCCTATTAAGAAACCTAGAAGCTTTGGTGGCACAGTGGTTAAGCACTAAGCTACTAATCAAAAGGTCATCAGTTTGAACTTACCAGATGCTTGGAAGGAGAAAGATGTGGCAATTTGCTTCCTGTGACAGTCTACTTCCATAAAGATTACAACATTGAAAATCCTACAGTGCAGTCCTACTCTGTCCTGTAGGGTTGCTAGGATTCAGAAGCTACTCCTCAGCAACAGGTATTAAGAAACTTAAAAGCTTATCATTCTATTTTACTTTGAATTCTCTTTTTTTCTCTTTTTTTTTTTTTTTTTTCAATGTAGACCTACATATCTTGTTCACCCGCTTTTTTTTTTTTTCCTTTTTCTTTTATAATAATTTGACTGGAGTCCCTGGGTGGTACAAATGATTAATGCATTCCACTGATAACTGAACGATCAGAGATTTGAGTTCACCAAGGGGTACCTCAGAAGAAAGGTCTGAAAATCTACTTTTGAAAAATAGACCATTGAAAACCCTATGGAGCACAGTTCCACTCTGACACACACACCATCATTATGAGTTAGAATCGTCTCAAAGCAACTGGTTGGATAATAATTTGAATATGATTTTCTTCTTCTTCTTCTTCTTCTTTTTTTTTTTATAATTCCTTTTATTTTACTCTAGCGCTTTTTGTTAAATATTTTATTTATCTGAAATTTAAAAAGAAATATATGATGTGAGATAGAAAATTAATTTCTGCAAGTATCCAATTTTGCCAATACCATTTATTCAATTTGATACTTTTTCACTTATTTTTAATTAAAAATTATATCCTGGATTGCCTATATGCTCATGGTTCTGTTTATCCAGTCATTTTTCTAATCCTTTGATCTATTTGTGATTTTCTCGATCTATTCATTACACCAGTACCATCCTATTTTCATGTGTGCAGTTTTATGTCATAAGTCTTCTAACTTTACAAGACCAAGATTCGACTTTGCTTTCTTTGCATCCCTACTTCCATCCACATCCGATTTGTCAACAAATTATATTGAGTCCACTTCCAATATAATTTTAATCTGTCCACTTCTTTCTATCTCCACTACAGATACCCTAGTTCAAGTGACAATTGTATCTCTTCTGGATCATTACGTTATTTTCTTTCTTTCACTCTGTAGATCTTACCCTCTTCCACAATCTAATATCCACAAGACAAAAAAACAAACCCAGTGCCATGGAGTGGATTACAACTCATAATAACCCTACCAGACAGAGTAGAACTGCCCCATGGGGTTTCCAAAGCTATAAATCTTTATGGAAGCAGATTGCCACATGTTTCTCCCATACAGCGGTTGATGGGTTTAAACCACTGACCTTTGTGTTAGCAGCCAAATGCTTTAACCATTGTGCCCTCAGAGCTCCTCTAATCACCACAGAGCAGCCTAAATGAGATTATGTGGCCATCTTCATAAAACTTGCCTGGGCCTTCTCATTGCTTTCAGAATTAAATCCCAATTTCTTACGTGGACTGCAAGGCCCCTCATAATTTGACTCCTGCAGCCTCTCTCTAACTGCATTGTCCAACCTGCTCCGCATTTATGGGGCTTCAACTACTCTTGTCTTCTTTCTGCTTTTCAGACAAAATAATTTGTCTTGACTCTGGGAATTTGCATTTTTTTATGACACTTCTGCCTGGAATGCTTTTTCTAGCTGTGAATTATTTGTAACTTGGATGGCACCTCCTTTTAAAGGCTTTTTCTAAGCAACCACCCATCTAAAGAAATTCTTCCTGGATGATTCTGTATTGTCTCACTTCTTTTACTCATAACCTCTCTCCTCCATGTCTTTTGCTCTTTCTCTTTGAAATTATTTATTTCTTTCAGTTTTTTGCTGTCTGCCTCAGCTAAAATATAAACTCTATGAAATATCAGACAGTTGGGTAAGTAGGTGGCTTAATAAGTATTTCTTAAATGTATATAGATTTAATGAATTTTGAAAACTGTTACTACAAATATATTTATTTTTTAATAAAACTTGCTTAATATAGGATATTTTTAGCTATAGGTGAAATTTGAGAATTGTCTTTTTTCAGAAATTCCATTATGATTTTCATGGAAATTTTTCCTTCTGTATATTCATTTGGTGAGAATATATTTCTCTACAATAGTCTTTCTTTTGACCATAATATATCCTTTCATTTATTCAGATCTTATTTTCATCCTCTAGTGAGTTTTATAACTATTTTCTGACATGGATTTAATTGTATCCCCCAAAATATGGTTCTCGGTGGTTTGGCAGTTATGCAGTGATGTAAGTTGCAATTATGTAATGATCCCTCATAATGTGATCTGATGTGATAAGCCAATCGGTTATAGGACCATTAGGGTGGAATGTTGTTATTATGTTATTAGGTGCCTTAGAGTCAGCTCTGATGCACAGCAACCCTCTGTACAACAGAATGAAATGACTCAGTCCTGCACCATCGTCACAATCCTTGCTATGCTTGAGTTCCTCTTTGCAGCCACTGTGTCAATCCATCTCTTTGAGGGTCTTCCCCCTTTTTGCTGACCCTCTACTTTACCAAGCATGATATCTTTGTCCTTTCTGACAACATGACCAAAGTAGGTGAGAACTCTGGGTTTTTTCGCTTCCATGGAGCATTCTGTCTACACTTCTTCCAGGACAGATTTGTTATTAAAATGAAATCCCTGGCAACTTCAATGAGTTCTCCGTTTATCATGATGTTGCTTGTTGGTCCAGTTGTGATGATTTCTGTTTTCTTTATGTTGAGGTATGACCCATACTTAAGTCTGTAGTCTATCATGTTCATCAATAAGTACTTCAAGTCACCTTCACCCTCACCAGTCAAGGTTGTATCATCTGCATATCGCCAGTTGTTAATGATTCTTACTCCAATTCTGATGTCATGTTCTTCTTCACATAATGCAGCTTCTTGGGTAATTTACTTAGCATACAAATTGAATAAGTATGGTCAAAAACCATAACCCTAGGGAACACCCTTCCTGATTTTAAAACATGCAGTATCCCCTTGTTCTGTTCAAACAACAGCCTCTTGGTGTATGTACAGGTTTCTCATGAGCACAATTAAGTATTTTGAAATTTCCATTCTTCACAATGTTATCCCTAATGTGTTATGATACACACAATTGCATGTCTTTGCATAGTCAATAAAATACAGGAAGACATCTTTCTGGTATTCCTTGCTAAGCCAAGATCCGTCTGATATCAGCAGGAATATTCCTTGTTCCACATCCTCTTCTGAATCCAGTTTAAATTTTTGGAAGTTCCTTGTCAATATACTGCTGCAACTGTTTTTGAATTATCTTCAGCAACATTTTACTTACATGTGATATTAATGAAATTGTTTGACAATATCCACATTCTTTTGAATCACCTTTCTTTGTAATGGGCACAAATATTGATCTCTTCCAGTCAGTTAACCAGGTAACTGTCTTCCAATTTTCTTGACATAAATGAATAAACACCTCCAGTGCTGCATCTGTTTGTTGAAACATCTCAATGAGTATTCTTTCAATTCCTGGAAGCTTGTTTTCACCAATTCCTTCAGTGAAGTTTGGTCACTGAATAACACTGGATCTTGATGATAAGCTACCTCCTGAAATAGTTGAATATCAACCAAATCTTTTTGATGCTATGGTGGGATGTAAAACCCTTAATCCCATCATAGCCCTGATATGATGTAAGAGGAGTATCTTCGAAGTGTGGTCTGCAACACCTTTTATCTTAAAGAGATAAAGGAAGAAAGAGAGGGAACTACTACCACCAAGAAAGAAGAGGGAATATGTCCTTTGGACCCAGGCTCCCTGTGCTGGGACTTCCTAGAATCATATGACACAGTGACAGAAAGCCTTCTCCTAGAGTTGGAACATTGAATTTAGACTTCTTGTCTAATCTTTGAGAAAATAAATATCTGTTAAAGCCATCCACTTGTGGTATTTCTGTTATAGCAGCAGTAGACAACTAAGAAAAGGTCTCTCACATTTTAAGGTTTTTATTAATATTGTGTTAGTTGGCTTTAAAGTTAGTAAAATCTCTTTTTTCCATTACTTTTTCTAACTGGTTATTATTGGTACATTGGGAAATTGCTGAAATTGCTTTTTATTTCTTACTCTCACTCTCTCTTATTGTTTCTAGTAAGTATTGGGGATAATCTTGAGATTTCTGTGGAGAAAAAATATACAATCATAAGGTAGTATATGCATGTACATTTATATATATATATACATATATATATATATAGATAGATAGATAGATAGATATACATATATATATACTAAGAAAGTGAAAATGCAGTTTTTTGCTCTTCTAAATACATTTATTTGATATATTTCTATTTCTGATTTTTTTTTTCCAGTTTTCAAGAGCCATGCAAATGTTGTGAATAATATTGGTAGTGTTTATAGAGACCACAAATCTTAGTTTATTCTAGATTGTTCCAGTTCTGGAGTATTATCTCAGCAAGATTATTAATAGTTCCCTGCTTTGGTGGCATTGTGCCTGAGACATTTGACTGCTAACCAGAAGGCTTGTGGTTCAAACCCACCAGCCACTTCTCAGAAGGAAGGTTGGGCAATCTACTTCTATAGTGATACCACCTCAGAAACCCAAGGAGGGGTCACTATGAGTTGGGGCTGACTTAACAGCAGTGGGTTTGGTTTTTTTGGTTTTGGTTCACTCTCAAAGTGTCTCAGTTTGGAGGATAAGTTATATGGTGATTTTTATATCAATGGGCATCCTTGTCTTACTTTTCACTTTAATTGGCATGCCACTCATGCAGCCCTCTACTATCTTGCAGATAGCACAGCCTTATTGGAATGAAAATGTTCATTATGCATTTGACATGTATAGTATATATTTGTAAATTAATTTACTATTAAGTATGTATATTATATAAGGGCTGTGGTGATTCAGTGGTAGAATACTCACCTTCCATTAGAGAAACCTGAACTTGATTCCCAAACAATGCACCTCACGTGCAGCCACCACCTATTTGTCGGTGGAAGCTTGCATGCTACTGCAATGCTAAACAGATTTCAGCAGAGTTTCCAGACTAAGATAGACTAGGAAGAAAAGACTGTCAATCTACTCATGAAAATCAGTCAATAAAACCTATAGATCACAATGGTTCAATCTGCAACCAAGCATGGAGATGGCACAGGACCAGGCAACATTTTATTCCATTGTTAATGGGGTCCTCATGAGTAGAGGCTGATTTGACAGCAGGTCGATAGCAACTAACAACACCACAATATATGTTGTAAAACATATGCTAAAATAAACATTTTAGATTAATGAGATATAAAGTAAATGTAGAAGTTTCGATATTTGGTTTCTGAACCTAATGGAACATACTGAGTGGACGTACTTTGGAGACTAGGTTGTGAGTGGTTGGCTGATGGTGAATAAATTTTATTCTGATCTTAATATTTTACCTAATTTGTTCCTGATCACCAAGAAGAGTCACTTGTTAATCCTTTGCTTTGTGTGTGTGTGTGTGTGTGTGTGTGTGGTTTACTGTTGTGAGGATACATCTCCCTGGTGTAGTTGTTCAATTTGTAGACCTGTCTATTATCTGGCTGAGACTTAAGCCATGGGAATAAGTCTAATTCCAGGCTTAAAGGGCAGTCAGGGCCATAGTCTCAGGGGTTTCACAGTCTCCTTCCAACCAGTAATCCTGGTCTTTTTCGTGTTTTTGAATTTTGTTCCACATTTTTTCTACCACTCTATCCAGGATCTCCAATTTTTGTCCCATTCCACATTGTTGGCATTAGGAGCTGGGCACCAACTAATTTTTCCAGTCTCAGGGTCATGCAGGCTGAGGTTCCTATAGTTCATTAGTTCTTTGGATTAATTGTGTCCTTGCGTCTTTGATTTTCTTCATTCTTCTTTGCTTCAGATCAGAAGAGAAAAATAGTTACAATCTTAGATGGTCGCTCACAAGCTTTTAAGACCCCACTTGCTACTCACCAAACTAGGATGGAGAACAATGTTTTTGTGTACTATGTTTTACCAATTGAATTTGATGTTCCCTGTGACCATGGTCCCAAACTCACAGAAATCAAAATTCAAGGTTGGGCAATCTACTTCCATAGTGATACCACCTTGGAAACCCAAGGAAGGGTCACTATGAGTTGATTCCAACTTGACAGCACATAACAACAGCAACAACATTTGTATTTTCAGATTATGATAAATTCAGAAGTTAAATAAAGAAATATTCATTTTCTCTGAGAAAGTTTAAGAAGCACAGCAATTATCTGTTCCTTGAAAAGTTCAAAACATACACACATGAAACAACTTAGAACTAGGTCTTTGAACTAGGTAAGTAAGAAATTTCCTTCATTTTGTTTTTCCAGGTTTATTAGTTTATACAAGTTTTCTACCAATATTTCAGTCAATTCTAGTGATTTTTATTTCTCTATTATTTATTTATTTAGCTCAGGTTTTTAGTTATGTTAGCATAATGTTTTACAAAACATTTTTTTTTTTAATTCATGTATTTGTCTTCAAGTTGAGTCTGACTCATAGTGACTCCATTTATGTCAGAATGGATGTAAGCTCTGTATAGTTTTCAATTACTGACTTGAAAAGTAGAACCCAAGCCTTTCTTTCAAGATGCGTTTAGGTGGACTTGAACCTCCAACCTTTTGGTTGGCAGCCAAGACCATTAACTGTTTTCACTGGTTACTGGGTTTGCTGCTCTTCTTTCAGTGACTTCAAACTTACTCTGTATATATGTGTGTGTATGTGTGTATGAGAGAGAAGAGCATAGTGGTGGGAATTTGAGTTTTTCCTGCACCAATATCCCTTCCTGTTAGCCTGTGACATGGAGAGAACTGTCTCCTGTCCTCCACTTTGTTTCCACTTTTTTTCTTCAGTTCCTGGTGAAGGCCTGAGGGACAGAGTTGTGAGTGAGCGAGTGTAACTCCCCCCTGTTCTATGTCCTCCAGCTCCTCCAGAATGACGTGTTATCCTCCAATCATTATTAACATTTCAGATGATTTCTTCTTACCCACTTGCTATAACAGCTGCTACTTCTTCCAGTCTATATATAGCATCTCCCCCTGGAGGGGCCTTTCCCTCATTGAAATTTCTTAGTTGACTTATAACCTCAGCTCTCAGATGACCTGGTTGTTGTTGTTGTTATGTGCCGTCGAGTCGGACCTGACTCATAGCGACCCCTCCTTGGGTTTCCGAGGCAGTATCACTACGGAAGTAGATTGCCCCATCTTCCTTCCGAGGAGTGGCTGGTAGGTTTGAACTGCCAGCCTTCTGGTTAGCAGTCAAGTGCCTTAGTCACTATGCTACCAGAGCTCCTCAGATGACCTTAGGAAGAGAAAATATTTTTAGTTTATCCAGATTTGTCTTATAGTTAGGGTGGGAATTTTTTTCTTTCCATTTTTCTACATCTTAAGCAGACAACTCTGCAAGTTTGGTCAAGTAATAATGCTTAAGATTCTCAAAACCAGTGATTACTCTTTGTATTAGTTTGGTGTCTTTGACACAATTTACATAAACTTCATACAAAAAAATAAGCTAAAAACACACTCACACACACACACATCTCAGTACCAGTTCTCATCAAGTCTACTCCAACTCAGGGAAATGTGTGACAGTAGAACTGTGCTCTGTAGGGTTTTCTATTGCTGATTTTTCAGAAGTAGATTTCCAGGTGTTTCTCCTGAGGCACTTCTGGGTAGACTCCAACCTCCACCTTCAGTTAGCAGTCAAGTGCCTTGACTGTTTACACCACCCAAGGCCACCCCTCCCTATACACATATAAGTACATACATAACTATATAAATGAACAAACTCTGTGGTGTGTGTGTGTCTGTGTGTGTGTGCATGCGTTAGTTCACATAATCAAGAAGGGCAGAAGTGCAGGTTGACTTTGCATCTTAAGATGAATAGAATTAGATATATAAACACCCAGACTCTTAGAGTTTCTTTACTCCACATCTTGTCCTGTTGTCTTCTTATATTTTCAACTCTACTTATTCATGCAACAGAGGTCAAGAGCATGAGATATGCTAGGTTCGCATCCTAATAGCTACATTACTAAAGAGGAAAAGACTTGGTTTCTCAACTTAAATTTGAAAATATCTAGAAAGAGTTTCTATTTGATTTTCCCAATTTGGGAATTATACTCATCCCTGGGTCAATAACTCTGGCCAAGTGTTTATAATTGCAGAAACAAGCTCACATGTGCTAATGTGGCCAGTCTTGAGTCCCTGAAGGGGTAAGGGGCATTTCATGGTAGTAATATGTGTTGGTTAGTAATCATTAGCAATCTAACCATATGGCTTGAAAGATTATTTTCCAATAAAATTGAGGTGATGCCCAGGGTAAACACATGAAAAATGGCTAAACACCCCTCAGACATTTTTATGGAATCATACCAAATGAGCATTTGCCGAAAGAAAATTTCAAGTCCACTTCACTGTATATCTAGTATTTCAAGAAGTATTTAAAGAGTCGTGGTAACCTCTAAGGTACAACTATTGTTCTTACCCCATCTGGGACAAAGAAGAAGGGGGAAAATCAAAGACTTGAGGAAACAATTAGTCCTGAGAACTTATGTACCATGTGAACCCCAGCCCCCACAACCTTGAGACCAGAAGAACTTGATGGTACCTTGTTATGACCGTAGAATATTCTGAAAGTGATCACAATAGGAGGTACTGGATAGACTGAGAATAAAACTCAAAATAATACAAAAAAAAAAAAAGAAAGAAAGAAAGCAAAAAGAAAGTCCAGGCTTACTGGTTTGATGGAAACTAGGGGAATCCCTGACACTATAGTCCTTAAAAACCCTTCAATCCTGGAACTGAACTCTCATATCTCAACTTTCAGCCAAATGATAGATAGGCCTATAAGGTGAAAAATAATACTAGAGAGGTATGGTTTCATTAGAACCATCAACCATACAGATGAAATGACAGCATTTGCCAAGGGATAAACCTAAGAAGGAAGAAAATACCTAGAAAGAGTTTCTCTTTGATTATCCCAATTTGGGACTTATTCTCATCCTTGGGTCAATAACTCTGGCCAAGTGTTTATACATGCAGAAACATGGGAAAGAAGAATGAAGTGAAATAGTAAACATAGGGAGGAAGTAGGAAGAGGAAGAGTGCTGTTACATTGTGAGGATTGCAGTGAATGACACACACATGAAAAAAAAATATGCATGAATTAATGGAAAATCAATGTGCTATGCAAACCCAAATCACAATTAAAAAAAAAAAGAAAGAAAGAAAGAATCACATCACTAACCCATCAACAGAAAAAAAAAAAAAATCAAATACTCCACCCCCACATCCACACCAAGGTCAAACTTTCATTTGCCAGGTCTATAGCTCTCATATCTTCTCCTTGATAACTTGATGCTATCAGCTCAGTAATGACATGATAATCATTACCATGAAGCTGTACTACTGACTTAGGTTGCTATTTTGGAAAACGGGGCATTAAGCTGCAGAATTTGTTGTTCCTTCTTTAGAACAATCCTGAAAAGATAACTACTTCCCATTCCATGTACTAGGCATCCACTGGGTCCTGAATGAGGTTAATGCTGCCTACATCACTTATTGGTCCCGTTATTTGTCCAGTTTTACCTACATTTACTCTGATTTCTTTCTTGTTAGATTTTCTGGGGACAAAAATAATGGAATCTGTCTACTACTTCTCACCCTTCTCCAGGTCTTGTTAATCACTGATTCATATAAATTTGTTTTCATAAAACGTAAAGTGTTATGGATCCCGAAGAAATTTCTAATAAGATATTCTAAATTAGATTAAGAAGAAGAGTACTTGGAATGAGGGATATCATTGCTGACATGGAATAGATCTTAACTGAAAGCAAATAACTGCCATAAAGATATTTATCTGTGTTTTTTGATTATGCAAAGGCATTCAACTGTGTGGATCATAACAAATTATGGATAACATTGTGAAGAATGAGAATTCCAGAACACATAATCGTGCTCATGAAGAACATGTGCACAGACCAAGATGCTGTTATTGAAATAGAACAAGGAGATACTGTGTGATTTAAAATCAGGAAAGTTACATCCTTTAACCATACTTATTCAGGCTGTATGCTGAGCAAATAATCCAAGAAGCTGGACAATATGAAGAAGAATGCAGCATCAAGATTGGAGAAAGAATCATTAACAACCTCCTATATGTAAATGACACTTTATTTGTTGAAAAATGAAGAAGTCTTGAAGCACATACTGATGAAGATCAAAGACTGCAGTCTTCTATGGGTTACACCTCAACATAAAGAAAACAAAAATCCTCACAACAGGACCAATAAGCAACATCATGATAAAGCGAGAGAAGGCTGAAGCTGTCAAGGATTTCATTTTACTTAGATCTATAATCTACACCTATGGAAGCAGAAGAGAAGAAATCAAAAGGTGTCTTGCATTGGGCAAATCTGCTGCAGAAGATCTATTTATTCCATTTTCTTTTTGTCACATTCCTTATTTGTAAGGTATGCATAACAATACACCCTATGCCAGAAGTGGTCCAAGATTGTAGTTAAGTCACACACACCCTGCCATCCCACTCCAGCAAAGAATCAAGAAACCAAATGAAACAGATACTGATCACAAACAGTAATAAAATCAATCAATCTGCACCTTAATTCCTCAGAGAAAGCAGACTAAAACAAATCATATGAAGAAAGAAAATAAGATGTCTCAAACAAGTGAAAATAATAAAGGGGCAACAGAAAAGTTTCTTGAAGATTAAATGGTAATAGAACTACCTGATAAGGAATTCAAATAATTTCATATAGAATCTTTAAAGATCAAGGAAAACACAAACTAAAAACAATAAGTATTCAGGAAAACAACACAAGAATAAAATATATCATTAGAAAATATGCAAGAAGAAATCCAGAATTTTTTTTTTTAAATATCAGAAATAGATAATTTGATGGAAGAACATAGAAGTAGAATTGAATCAACTGCAGAAATAATCAGTTAAATAGAGGAAAACTCACTTGCTACTAATCTGAGGATGAATCAAAAAAAAAAAAAAATAGAATGAGGAAAAATAAAGAAATCCTAAGAGTTATATGGAAAACTATTAGGAGGAAGAATTCACAAGTAATTGGAATTCAAGAAGAGGAGAAGAGGGAAAGAAAAAAAAGTGAGGAATTTTGAACATTTTTTTGACATAAAACTTCTGTAATATCATGAAAGACAAGATTTCCATTCAAGAAGCTTAAAGAACTTCATCCAGTATAGACCCAAAAACAAAGTCACCAAGACATATAATCAAACTTCCCAACACCAAAGAAAGAGAAGGAAATCTGAAAGCAGTTCATGAAAAATAAAATATCAAGTACAAAGAAACACGAGTAAGACAGAGCACTGACCACTCAGGCAGAAACCATGCAGGCAAGAAGAGTGGGATGATATATATAAAACCCTGAAAGAGAAGAATTGCTAACCAAGAATCTTATGTCTAGAAAAATTGTCTTTCAAATGTAATAGTGAAATGAAGACCTTCACAGAAATTAAGGGAATTTGTGAAAACAATAATTATCTGATCATAAGGGTTAAATTTGATGGCACATAACAATAACAACAACAACAACAACAACAACAATGCTGTAAAACTAGAAATCAATAGCAGAAAGAATAAAGGAAATATTAAATACATGGGAACTCAATAATATCTTACTTAGAAACTTTTGAGTAATAGTAGTAATTAAAAATAAAATTTAAAAATTCTTAGAATACAATAAAAATGAAAATACAACATACCAAAACCTTCGGGACACACCGACAATAGTCTCAGAGGAGTATTTATAGAAATAGATGCAGACATCAAGAAGAAGAAAGGGCCAACATCAATAGCTTAATTCTACAACTCAAACAAAGAAAAAAAGAGCAGCAAAAGAAGTCCACAATCATCAGATGAAAAAAAAAAAAAAAAGGTAGTAATGATTAAAGCAGAAATACAAGAAATAGAAATAATCAACAAGCTTAGACATTGGTTCTCTGAGAGGATCGATAAAATTGACAAACCACTGGCCAAAGTGAGAAAGGAAAAAACATGAAAATAACCAAAATAAGAAGTGAGATGGGGACACTACAACATAACCAACTGAAATAAAAAGGATCATAAAGAATATTATTAAAAGTTGTACTCCAACAAATTTGGAGACCTAGAAGAAATGGGAAAATTTTGAGAAATACACAACTTGCATACACTAACACAAATAGAGGCAGAAAATCTAAACACACAAACAGTAATAATAATAATAATAATAATACTGAAAAACGAAAAAAAGCACTGACACAGGTGGTTTCACCAGAGAGTTCTATCAAACATTAGATAAGAATTGACACCAATTCTACTGAAATATCTGCAGAACATAGAAAAGGAAGGATTACTCCCTAATCCATTTTGTGAATCAAGTATATCCCTGATAGCAAAGTCAGGCTAAAATATCATATAAAAAGAAAATTTACAGACTAATAACCTTCATAAATATAGACACAAACATTTGTAACATAATTCTAGCCAACAGACTCCAAAAGAATATCAAAAACATAATACATCATGATCAGGTGGTATGCATACCAAGAAAGCAAGGGTGGATCAACATTAGAAAATCAATCAAGGTAATTCATATAAATAAAGTAAAGGAAAAGAGGCATGTAATCATCTCAATCAATGCAGAAAAAGCATTTGATTAAATCCATCACCATTTCCTGATAAAAACTCTCAGCAAAATACGAATAGAAGGGAAATTCTTCAACATAATTAAGGGCTTATATATAAAACCACCAAATAACATTATTTTCAGGGTAGTGAGATAACATTCCCCTTGAGAACAAGAATGAAACAAGGATGCCCATTAACACCACTCT
>NW_006921737.1:4050240-4056392 GCF_000298275.1 Orycteropus afer afer | reverse complement strand
AAGGAAGTTACTGGAACTAACAGTTTCAGTAAGTGGCAAGGTATAAAATGAACATATAAAAACTAGTTGAATTCTTCCATATGAACAAGGTGGGGCTGGGGACCTTTGGAGCAGCAGGATATCTAAGCAAAAATGGACAGGAGGCAAGGCTAGGCCCCAAGTCCCCTAGAGCCACGAAAGAGAGAGAGCAGGAGAGGCCAGGGACCTGCAGAGTAGCAGGACATCCAGTTAAAGGGGCAGGAGCTAAGGCTAAGCCCCAAGCCCCACAGAGCCAGGAAAGGGAGGGAGCCCCCAAGGGCCACAAAGTGGTAGGTTCCAGATAGGAATTAGGTAAGGCAAGGGTGCAGAGGTTTCCAACAGCTAAGGGAGACAAATTTGTCTGTCAGTTTGTCATCCTGTGGGGTTTGCATGTTGCTGTGAGGCTTGAGGCTGTTCCACTGGTGTTTCAGACAACAGCAGAGCTGCACATGGTGCACAGGTTTCAACTCACCTTACAGACTAAGACAGACTAAGAAGAAGGAAAAAGCCATCCATTTCTCAAAAATTGACCAGGGAAAACCTTATGAATAGCAGAGAAACAATGTCTGATACATTACTGGGCAACTTTATGAATAGCTCGGAAACATTGTTCAACACAGTGCAGGAAGATGACTCTCTTGGGTCAGAAGGCACTCAAAATAGGACTGGGAAAGAGCTGCCTCATCAGAGTAGAATCAATCTTAATGATATGGATAAAATAAGTCTTTCAGGACCTCCATGTGCTTACATGGCATGACTCAAATTGAGGAGAAAGAGCTACAAACATCCATTAAAAATTGGAACATGGAATGCATGAAGTATGAATCTAGGAAAAGTGGAAGTTGTCAAAAGTGAAATGAAATGCATAAAGATTGATATCCTTGGCATTGGTGAGTTGAAATGGACTGGTTTTGGCCATTTTGAATCATACCACCATATGATATACTATGCCGGGAGCTACAGTTTAAAGAAGAATGGCATGGCATTCATTATCACAAAGGATGTTTCAAGATCTGTCCTGAAGTACAATACTGTCAGTGATAGGATAATATCCACACACCTACAAGGAAGAGCTGTTAATACGACTATTATTCAAATTTATGCACCAACCACCAAAACCAAAGATGAGGAAATTGAAGATTTTTATCAACTTCTGCAGTCTGAAATTGACCAAACATGCAATCAGGATGTGTTAATTATCACTGTTGACCGGAATGCAAAAGTTGGAAACAAAGAAGAACCACTGGTAGTTGAAAAATTTGGCTTTGGTGATAGAAATAATGCTTGAGATTGCATGACAGAATTTTGCAACAATTACTATAATGAAATGTGCAAAGACCTGGAGTTAAAAAACCAAAAGGGAAACATGCTCAACATTTCTCAAGCTAAAAGAATTGAGGAAAAAAATTAAGCCTCAGGTTGCAATAGTGAAAGATTCTACGGGAAAAATGTTGAATGATGTAGGAAACATCATATGGAAATGGAAGGGATAAACAGTTACTGTACCAAAAAGAACTGGTAGATCTCCATCCATTTCAGGAGGTGGCATATGTTCAAGAATCAATGGTACTGAAGGAAGAATTTGAAGCTGCACTGGAAGAATTGGTGAAGAACAAGGCTCCAGGAATTGATGGAATACCCATTGAGATGTTTCAACAAATTGATGCCCTGCTGGAGGCACTCACTCAGTTATGCCAAGAGATTTGGAAGACAGCTCTCTGGCCAACTTACTGAAAGAGATCCATATTTGTACCCATTCCAAAGAAAGGTGATCCCACAGAATGTGGAAATTATTGAACAATATCATTAATATCGCATGCAAGTGAGAGCTTACTGAAGATAATTCAAAAATGGTTGTAGCAGTATATTGACAGAGAACTTCCAAAAATGCAAGCTGGATTCAGAAGAGGATCTGGAATGAGGGATATCATTGCTGATGTCAGATGGGTCTTGGCTCAAGGCAAAGAATACCAGAATGATGTTTACATGTGTTTTTTTTGACTATGCAAAAGCATTTGATTTTGTGGATCATAACAAATTGTGGATAACATTGAGAAGAATGGGAATTCCAGAACACTTAATTGTACTCATGAAGAACCTATCCATAGACCAGGAGGCTGTCATTCAAACAGAAAAAGGGGTACACTACATGGTTTAAAATCAAGAAGGGAGTGCATCAGGGTTGTATCCTTTCACCATACTTATTCAATCTGTATGCTGAGCAAATAATCTGAGAAGCTGTACTATATGAAGAAGAATGTGGCCTTAGGATTGGAGGAAGAATAATTAACAACCTGCGATATGCTGATGACACAACTTTGCTTGCTGAAAGTTAGGATGACTTGAAGTACTTACTGAGGATGATTAAAGTATACAGTCTGCAGTATGGACTACATCTCAATATAAAGAAAACAAAAATCTTCACAACGGGTCCTATAAGCAATATTACAATAAATGGAGAAAAGATTGAAATTGTTAAATACTTCACAATGCTTGGTTCTACAATTGACACCAATGGAAGCAGTAGTCAGGACATCAGAGGACTATAGCACTGGGTAAATCAGCTGCAAAGGACCTCTTTCAAGTGCTGAAGAGTGAAGATGTCTCTTTGAGGAGTAAGGTGCACCTGACATAAGCCATGGTATTTTCAATTGCCTCACATGCATGTGAGAGCTGGACAATGAATAAGGAAGACCAAAGAAGAATTGATGCTTTTGATCTGTGGTGTTGGCAAAGAATGCTGAAAGTACCGTGGACTCCTAAAAGAACTAACAGGTCTGTCCTGGAGGAAGTGCAGCCAGAATGCTCCTTGGAGGCAAGAATAGCTAGACCTCATGTCACATACTTTGGTCATGTTGTCAGAAGGAACCATTCCCTGGAGAAAGATGTCATGCTTGGTAAGGTGGAAGGTCGACAAAAGAAGGCCCTCAATGAGATGGATTGACACCGTGGCAGCAGCGATAGACTCCAGTATAGCAAGAATCATGGAGCTGGCTCAGGACCGGGTGGTGTTTTGTTCTCCTGTACATAGGGTTTCTATGAGTCGGAGATGACTCGATGGCACCTAACAACAACAACAAGGAGAACTCTAAGAAGGAAATCAAGAAAACAATGTAATTTACAATAGCCCACAAAAGGATAAAATACTTAGGAATAAATCTAACCAAGGTGGTAAATGACTTATATAAGGAAAATTATAACACAGTACTGAAAGAAATCAAGAGAACTGTATAAATGCAAAAGCATTCTATATTCATGCATCTGAAGACTTAACATAGTGAAAATGTCAATACTACCCAAAATTATCCATAGATATAGTGCAACACTGATGCATATTCCATCAAGATTGTTTAAAGATATAGAAAAACTGATCACCAACTTTATATGGAATGGAAAGAGACTAGATAAGTAAGGCACTACTAAAGAAGAATTACATAGTAAGAGACCTCACAGTTCTCAATCTCAAAACTTAGTATAACTCTATGATAGTCAAAACAGCCTGGTATTGTTGCAATGTCAGACATGGACTGAAGGAACTGAATAAAAAACCCACAAGTAAATCCAACAACAGCTGTTTTTGGACAAAGGACCAAAATCCCTTAAATGAGGAAGAGATGGTCTCTTTAACAAATGGTGCTGGCAAAACTGGATATCTGTTTGCAAAAAATGAAATAGGATCCATAAGACCACATATGATAGATACACAAAAAAATAACTCAAAATGGATCAAAGATCTAAATGTTTAACCTAAAACTATAAAGTTCCAGGAGGATAACATGGGAACAAAGCTAGAATTCCTAGCTTATGGCACAAATATACCATCAAACATAACTAAAAATGCAGAAACAGAAAATAAACTAGATAACTTGAACTTCCTAAAAAATATATACATATGTTCACCAAAAGTCTTTACCTAAAGAGTAAAAAGAAAACTTACAAACTGGGGAAAAAAATTGAAAATGACTTATAAGAAGAGTCTAATCTCTAAAATATATAGGAAATCTCAAAACCTCAACAACAAAAAGATAATCCAATCAAAAACTATGCAAAGGACATGAACAGATATTTCA
Source organism: Orycteropus afer afer (assembly GCF_000298275.1). Lineage (NCBI taxonomy): Eukaryota > Metazoa > Chordata > Mammalia > Tubulidentata > Orycteropodidae > Orycteropus > Orycteropus afer. The sequence continues at coordinate 4,052,304 of NW_006921737.1, read as the reverse complement.
CCAATGAAGACATTTGGAAAGCTAACAATCACATGAAGAAATGCTCATGATAATTAGCCATCACCAAAACCAAAAAACCCACTGCTGTCGTTGATTCTGACTCATAGCAAATCTGTTTGGATTTTCAAGGCAGTAAATTTTTACAGAAGTAAATGACTCCATCTTCCTTCTGTGGAGCAGCTGATGGATTTGAACTGCCAACCTTCTGGTTAGTGGTCAAAGATCTTAGGCACTGCACCACCAGAGTTCCTGAATTACCCGTTGTTGTTGTTATGTGCTGTCAAGTCAGACCCGACTCATAGCAACCCCTCCTTGGGTTTCTGAAGCAGTATCACTACGGAAGCAGATTACCCCATCTTCCTTCTGAGGAGTGGCTGGTGGGTTTGAACAGCCAGCCTTCTGTTTAGCAGTCAAGTGCCTTAGACACTATACTACCAGAGCTCCTGAATTACCCATTAGAGAAATGCAAATCAAAACTACCATGAGACACCATCTATCCCCTGAAAGAAAATGGCACTGATCAAAATAGCAGAAAAAAACAAATGCTAGTGAGGTTGTAAGAAGATTGGAAATATTATACACTGCTGGTGGGATTGTAAAATGTTACAACCAAAATGGAAAATGGTATGGTGCTTCCTCAAAAAGCTAGAAATAGAAATACTATATAAATCAGGAATCCCACTTCTAGGTTTATATCCTAGAGAAATAAGAGCAGGGAGTTCTGGTAGCATAGTGGCTAAAACACTTGACTGCTAACCAGAGGGCTGGCGGTTCAAACCCACCAGCCACTCCTCGGAAGGAAGATAGGGCAATCTACTTCCATAGTGATACTGCTTCAGAAACCCAAGGAGGGGTCGCTATGAGTCGGGTTCAACTCGAGGGCACATAACAACAACAACAACAACAACATCTTTCTCCCATGGAGTGACTATTAGTCAGAACCACCAGATTAGCAGCCAAATGCTTTAACCACTACTCCACCACTAAAGAATAGTGATGAGTCCACAAAACATCTTCCAACACAGATGAATCTTGAAAACATCATGCTGAGTAAAATAACTCAGTCACAAAAGAATAAATGTTTTATAAAAAGTAAAGAATAGGTCAAAGAAAGAAACATTCTTTGATGGTTACCAGGTATAGGAGGGGAAGGGAGAATCAGTTACTAAATAATAGACACATGTTAATTCTGGTGAAGGGAAAGGCAATTCACAACATAGAGTAGTCAGTGCAACATAACTAAGGTAAAAGAAAACACCGAGAAGGAGGCAACTACAGTAAATGTTATAACATATACAGTTCTGTAACAATAGTAATAACAACAAAAAATTTGTGAATGGTTATATAGGTTAATACATATGCTATATAAATGTGGGAGGGAGTATGGGTATACATGTGCTTGCCTATGTAGGTGTGGGCATTTGCATATACATATTTGTATGTGCTACATTTATCGTTATATATATAACAGAACAAACAGGGGGGACAGTTATGGAAATTTCCTAGACATATGCAAACACCTCACAGAACTGTGTTATTGGCCTTGAAGGTTATAGACCACAGTCTCACGGGATGTCTAAACCAATTGGCGTAATATAGTTCATAATGTTCTAGTTTGATGAGTAGTGTCTGAGTTCTTAAAAATTTGTGAGCACATATCTAAGATAAAACTATTAGTTTCTTTCCTTCTGGAGCAAAAGGTGAAGGAAACTAAAGTCTCAAGGAAGCAATTAGTCCACAGAACTAATGGCTCACAAGAACCACAGCCTTCTTAACCGAGACTGGAAGAATTAGATTGTGTCTGGCTACCAGTAGTAACCGTTCTGACCAGGGAAACAATAGAAGGTCTGCATTAGATGGGGAGAAAACTATAGAACAAAACTCAAGTTTATAAAAAAGATGGGAGGCGGGGCAAGATGGCGGACTAGGCAGAAGGATTGCACAGACCCTCTTCAACAAAGAAAAGGGAAACCAATAAATACAGACACAGAAGATAATCTTGGACCCCTGAGCCTTGAAGGAAAGGATGCAGATTTGGACTAAACCCCAACTAGCAGAAGAATT
>NW_006921737.1:4019291-4043156 GCF_000298275.1 Orycteropus afer afer | reverse complement strand
AAAAAAAAAAAAGATAACACTTACTGGAGTGATTGAGATTAGAGGAACCACCAAGATTATCTCCCTAAAATTCCCCTCTAACCTGGAACTGAAGCCACTTATGGAGGCCACACTGCAGCCAATTAAATAAATAATAACAGCCATGACAATTGTGCTCCTTAAACAATCAAATATATGAGACCGACCAAATTAGCAAAATTTACCAAAAGCAAAGATGAGAAGGAAAAGAGAGGCAAGGAAAGTGGAGAGAAGAAATGGGAAAGGCAAGGTAAAAATAAGAATATTGACATATTGCAAAGATAGCAACAAACATGACAAAACAATTTGTGTATTAATTGTTGAATGAAATATTAGTTTCCTGTGTGAACTTTCACCTAAAACACATTAAAAAAAAAAAAAAAAACACTCTGGGTGGCTCTGACCACCACTCATCTATTAGTTTGTAGTACTGTGGTGACTTGTGTGTTGCTGTGAGTCTTAAGACTATGACATCAGTATTTCAAATGCCAGCAGGGTCACCCACTATGGACAGGTATCAGTGGACCTTCCATTCCAGATTAAGATAGACTGGGAAGAGGAAGGGGCCATCCACTTCTGAAAAAGCTGGCCATAGGAAACATTATGAATAGCAGTGAAATAGTGTCTGATATATTACTGGAATATGTTATGAATAGCACTGAAATATTGTCTGATATAGTGCTGGAAGATGAGCCCCTCAAATTGGAAGGCACTCAAAATACCACTAGGGAAGAGCTGCCTCCTTAAAGTAGAGTCGACCTTAATGATGTGGATGGAGTAAAGCTTTCAGGACCTTCATTTGCTTGGGGAGCATGACTCAAAATGGGAAGAAACAGCTGCAAACATCCATTAATTATTGGAATGTGGAAAGTACAAAGTATGAATCTAGGAAAATTGAAAGTTGTCAAAAATGAAATGGAACACATAAAGATTGATATTCTAGGCATTAATGAGCTGAAAAAGACTGGTATTGGCCATTATGAATCAGATAATCGTATGATCTGCTATGCTGGGAATGACAAATTGAAGAGAATTGGCATTGTATTCATTATCAAAAAAGAATGTTTTAAGATCTATCCTGAAGTACAATGTTGTAATGATATGATAATATCCATATGCCTACAAGGAAGATCAGTTAATACTACTATTATTCAAATTTACACACCAACCACTAAAGTGCAAGAAGAAGAAATTGAAGATTTTTACCAACTACTGCAGTCTAAAATGGACCAAACAATCAAATATATTGATCATTACTGGTGATTGAAACGTGAAAGTTGAAAACAAAGAGCCATCCATGTTTGGAAAATATGGCCTTGGTGATAGAAATGACACTGGAGATCACATGATAGAGTTTTGCAAAACTAATGAATTATTCATTGAAAGTATCTTTTGTTAGTAACATAAATGGGGGCTATACACGTGGTTCTTGCCCGATGGAATACAGAGGAAAAAGATTGACTACATCTGTGGAAAAAGGAGATCAAGAATCTCAGTACCATCAGTCAGAACAAGGCCAGGAGCTGACTATGGAACAGACCATCAATTTTTCACATGCAAGTTCAATATGAAGCTAAAGAAAATTAAAATAAGTCCAGAAGAACCAAAATATGACCTTGATTATATCCTACTTGAATTCAGAGACTATCTGAAGAACAGATTTGATGCAATAAACACAAATGACTGAAAACCACATGAGTTGAGGGATGATGTCAAGAACATCATATGTGAAGAAAGGTAATGGTCATCAGAAAGACAGGAAAGGAATAAAAGAACAAAATGGTTATCAAAAGAGACTCTGAAACTTGCTCTTGACAACTAGCTAAAGTGAAAGGAGGAAATAACAAAATAAAAGAGCTGAACAGAAGATTTTAAAGGGTGGCCTGAAAAGACAAAGTGAAGTATCATAATGAAATGGGCAAAGACCTGGACTTAGAAAACCAAAAGGGAAGAACATGCATGGCATTCCATAAGCTGAAAGAATTGAAGAAAATATTCAAGCCTTGAGTTGCAATATGACGGATTCTGTGGGCAAAATATTGAATGATGCAGGAAACATCAAAAGAAGATGGAAGGAATACACAGTCTCTGTACCAAAATGAATCAGTCAATGTTCAACCATTTCAAGAGATAGCATATGTGGTGGTTAAGTTTGTGTGTCAACTTGGCTAGGCCTGGTTGAGTGGCTGGGTAGCTGGATGTAGCATTCCCCATGATGAGACTGGTAATCAATTCCATGGTGGAATCTACTGAAAGCAGCTGAGTAGCTGCCGTTGGGTATGTGATCTGCTTCCCATATGTAAGAAACAGCTTTGGAAATGGTCTCTAGTTTATGGCATGCTTGGACCCTGCATGTAGCCATGTCGTTGTTCAGCAGCCTGCCATGCTCTGCGAACAATGGGACTTACAATGGACTTGAATTAATGGTCTGCCCCGTGGTTTGGTAACATCAAGACTGTGACATTTTATTTGTCCACCTTGGGTTTGTTAGTCTCAGCAGCCAGTAGCTGCCTGAGTGAACAGATGACTCTAGCTTCAGTAGGCCAAGAGCAAGAAGCAGAGCTGAAGCCCAAGGTCGAGGGGCTTTCACCCAGCCCCTAGAGCATGGCAATTTGAACTTGGACTTAAAGCCTCCAAACTATGATAGAATAAACTTTTGTTTGTTCAAGCCATCCCATTTGTGGTATATTCCTGTCAGAGAGATACTAGGTAACCAGAAGAGCACATAATAAACAATCAATATTGAAGGAAGAAGTCCAAGAAACATCGAAGGAATTTGTGAAAAAGAAGCCTCCAGGAATTGACAGAATACATATTGAGATGTTTCAACAAATGCATGCAGTGTTGGAGGCACTTAGTGATTTACACCAAGAAATTTGGAAGACAACTACCTGGTCAACTGACTAGAAGAGATCAATTTTTGTGCCCATTTCAAAGAAAGGTTATCCAAAGTAATGACATTACTGAACATTAATAATATCACACTCAAAGAAAATTTTGCTGAAGATAATTCAAAAAATGGTTGCAGCAGTATATTAACAGAATTGCCAGAAATTCAAGCTAGATTCAGAAGAGGATGTGGAACCAGGGATATCATTGCTGATGTCAGATGAATCTTAGCTGCCAGCAAAGAGTACCAGAGAGATGTTTACCTGTGTTTCATTGACTATGCAAAGGTATTTGACTATGTTGATCATAACCAATTATAGATAACATTTTGATGAATGAGAATTCCAGAACTCTTGATTGTGCTCACGAGGAACCTGTAATAGACCAAGAAGTTGTCATTCAGACAGAACAAGGGAATACTGCATCATTTACGATCAGGAAGGGTGTGCATCAGGATTGTATCCTTTCATCATACTTCTTCAATCTGTATGCTGAACAAATTACCTGAGAAATTGGACTATATTAAGAAGAACACAGCATCAGGATTGAAGGAAGACCCATTAACACTTGGCATATGCAGATGACACAACCTTACTTGCTGAAAATGAAGATGGCTTGAAGCACTTACTGACGAAGATCAAAGACTACAGTCCTCAGTATGGATTACATCTTAACATAAAGAAAACAAAAATCATCACAACTGCACCAGTAAGCAACATCACAATAAATGGAGAAAAGACTGAAGTTGTCAGGGATTTCATTTTACTTGGATCCACAATCAACACTTATCGAAGCAGTAGTCAAGAAATCTGACATTATATCCCACTGGACAAATCTGCTGCAAAAGACCTCTTGAAAGTGTTGAAGAGCAAAGATGTTTCTCTGAAGACTAAGCTGAGCCTAATCCAAGCCATGGTATTTTCAGTTGCCTTAATTCATGTAAAAGCTGTACAATGAATAAGGAAGACTGAAGAAAGAAGAGTTAGTGCCTTTGAATTATGGTCTTAGTGAAAAGTATTGAAAATGCTATGGAGCACTAGAAGAATGAACAAATTTGCCCTGGAAGAAGTTCAGCCATAATGCTCCTTGGAGGCGAGAATGGCCAGACTTCTTCTCACAAACATTGGTCATGTTGTTAGAAGGGACCATTCCCTGAAGAAAGATATCATGCTTGGTAAAGTAAAGGGTTAGCAAAAAAGGGGAAGACCCTCAAAAAGACAGAATTGATGGATTTGTATTATAATGTTGGTGAAGAATATTAAATATGCCATGTACTTCCAGAACAATGAACAAATCTGTCTTGGAAGAAGTATAGCCAGAATGCTCCTTAGAAGTGAGAATGGTCAGACTTTGTCTCTTGTACTTTGGTCTTGTAACCAGGGGAGACAGTCCCTGGAGAAGGACATCATGCTTGGTAAAATAGAGGGTCGTGGAAAAAGAGGAAGACCCTCTCTCTACAAGATGAAATGACATAGTGCAACAATAGGGTAAAGCATAGCAATGATGATGAGTATGGCTCAGGAAGGGGCAGTGTTTCATTCTGTTGAACATAGGTTCACCATGAGTTGATTCTGACTCAAAGGCACCTAATAACAAAAAGTAAACAAACAAGCAAACAAATAAATAAGAGAAAAGGAATAAAAACACAAGTCATAACATTTTGAAATAAGGTGACCTAATGGTTCACTAAGAGCTCTGGTAGTGTAGTGCCTAAAGCACTTGACTGCTAACCAGAAGGCTGGTGGTGCAAACCCACCAGTCACTCCTCGGAAGGAAGATTGGGCAATCTACTTCCACAGAGATACTGCCTCAGAAACCCAAGGAGGGGTCGCTATGATTTGGGTCCGACTCCACGGCACATAACAACAGCAACAACAATGGTTCACTAGGGATTTGTTTATTCCATCTTTGTCCCTTCAATAGGCATTGACTAGTGAATATCAGAAAGAGTTTTTGTATGAGACAGAAGGATTTTTAACATTAAATGACTGGACCATATTTTCTCCAGCTTTATGAATTAAAAAAATATATATTCTTTTTTTAAAAAAGAATTCTGATGATGTTGATTTTCTTTTCCTGTGCTTTTACATGAGTTTATTTTTCCATTATTCCTGTCGTTGTTGTTGTTATGTGCCATCGAGTGGGACCCGACTCATAACGACCCCTCCTTGGGTTTCTGAGGCAATATCACTAAGGAAGTAGTTCCTAGGACGTTCTTATTCCTTCATCTATTCTAACTGTATAAATGACTTGGCTTTTTCTCATCTATTTTTAATGTACATTTATTTTTGGATAATTTCATGTTTTATGTGATATTTTTGGTATTTTTTTAATTTTTCTTTTGAAACTTTTGTTGTTCCAAACATACAAGGTCTTATAACTGTTTATAAATCTTATCTGAGACTTCCAACTTAAAAAAAAAAAAAGTGGCTTGACATAGTGATTGCAAAGATGAGCTCAAGTATAGCAAGGATTTTGAGGATGGTGTTCCACCAGGCGGTGTTTGTTCTTTTGTATGTAGGGTCACTATGAGTTGGAGCTTTTCTGATGACACCTAACAGCAACAACAAAGTGGCTTTGAAGATTAAACTGATCATTTAAATCATCTAGCACCATTCCTGGTACATGTTAGATGTAGCTCGTATTACTAGACTAAAGTGAAATCCTTCTGTGTGTCAAACAATATTCAAAGTGAATTTTGGTGTTACATTTTGGTGGTTTCATAATATCTTTGTCTGTCAATATTTCATGTCAAATTAGCAAAAAAATTGTACTTAAATATTTTTCTAATATGTTCAAATTTCTCTCCTAGGTCTACCAACTCTAGTTAGGGACAGAAGTATATCCTAAATTGATGATTAAATAAAAATTAATTTAAAAGTATGGACATATTCTGGTGAGAAATTATCTGGTATATTTACCATTTTCGTGAGTATAAACCAATGGGTTTATCCAGGTCTTAAGTAGAAAATATGGAAAAAATATGTGTGCCATGGAGCTCTACTGTTTTTACTAAACCAGAATCTGTTTTCCCTATTAGTAGAAGGTCCCTGATTTTCTTTGGGGGCCAACTTTCTTCCTTTATCAATTCATATTTCTCATGTGATAATGAGGAATTGGTACCCAATGTTACTCTGATCCATTGGATACTTATAGTTCCTTGTCATCTGTCCATGGATGGGCCTATTAGAGCAAATGAAATTCAAAACCAGGAGTTTTGTTAGATATGCTGAAATTATTGTTAGGGTAAAATGAAAACCTGTTACTCCTGAGCCAAGATGAGGCTGTAACCATCATGGAATAGAAAGTGGGGAAGGAGGTGCTGAGAGATGGAAAGTTTAAGATTGAGTTCTAATAACATAATTTGAGTCTAGTCATGCTTAGGTTTTGATACTTTATTATTTTTGCCTAAATTGAGTTGTATTTCTACCACTTGCTACTAAACATTTCTTACTGACATACAGGGTAGATCCAGGTTTCATATTGCCTGAATTTTATATAATTTTAGGGACCTTCTTTAAGAAAGAACAAAAAATTATGAAAAGAAAATAAAAGACTAATTATAGTACTTCTGGAGAACTTAAAAATAAATCATAACAAATATAAACTTTAAAAGGCTGACAAATACCATGAACCATATAAAATGAAAAAAGAAAACTTTTAAAAAAATAATGAAATATTTATGCAATGCTTTATCCCTACATTTCTTGGCTATGTACTCTTTTTTTTTTTGCCTTTCATATGACAACTATTTTTAACATAATTTTTCCAAAGACAGACTAGAATTCAAGTTTTTTTGGTGGTTAATCAAACATTTTTTTTTGTCTTAATTTTTTTAAATGATTTAGAAAAATTTATTTTCATATTTGGAAACTGTTATTGTTGAGGATTTTATTGTAAAATCTGAGGATTATTCCTACTTCTCCAGAATTATTCCATATATGAACTTTAATATTTCAGGGAATTTCAAGTGTTCTTGTGTAGCTATTCATCTCAAATAGTCCTTGAATTACTGTCACTTATTATCCATTTTGTAATAATTATTGTTAATGTCTTAATTGAAATGGTGGTTTCATTTTATCTTTGTCTATCTCAATATTTCATGTCAAATTAGAAAAAAAAATTGTATTTAAATATTTTTATAATATGTTCAAATTTCTCTTCATTATTTAGATTATACATCAATTCAGAGACCTATTTTTGGTGCATTTATAAAGGTGTTTGCTACATTGTGAAGTTTCTTCTTGATAAGGGAGTCTTTGTGTGATACAAACAATTACCACAGTTGGTTGATAACAGAAAGTTTGGAGGTTCCATTCTAACCAGAGGGACCTTGGGAAAAAGACCTGGTGAACTACTGCCAAGACCTCAGTTACTGAAAACCACATGGAGCAGATTTCTACTCTGACACACATGGAGTCACCACGAGACAGAATCAACTTGATGGCAACTGGTTTTTTGTTCTTAACAAGAGACAACTTAGTTTTAATAAATGTAGATAACAACTTCATTTTCACATATCTGAGGATTGGAAGAATTTCCCACAGACTAGCTTCTGGCTTCATTTATATCATACTTATTTCTTCTCTACCCCTTATTTGATATTGAGTGCCTTGGGATCATAATTCAATAGAGACTTTAACCCATAACTTTGCAGTACAATGTTGATTAAGCATGGCAAACAAGAGAGGGATTCCTAACAGTCATTCATATACAAACTGGACTGGCTAGAATGTCCTATGGACATGACTACAAGCCATATGTTTATTTCTTACTAAACTCAATCCAACATATCATCAATTCAACTTTCCTTTAACTGGATTCCAAAAATGGTTGATAGACACACTAGTGCTATATAACAGGAAAAAAAAAAACATACTAGGGGAGTGTCATCAGAGTGGAACAAAGATGATAATCTTAACTGACTTGGTTAGAATAGCTTACTTTTGCAAATTTTACAAAATTATCAAACCAAGTTAAAATATTGCATGCCCCCTCTCAGTGTCTTGGATAAAACCCATACAAATGAGGGACCCTGAAGCTTACACTTTATTAGCTCCATGAAAAATTTATCTCTGCTGGCAGAGTATATGATTTGGGGCTGTGTAAAACTTTGGATCTTCAAATTACAATTGCTGTGCCACTTTAACACATCAAAAATGAGAAATACCACTTTCTCTATAATTACAAGGATTCAAGAGAAACCCTGAGCAATGACACTGTGAACATCAGGAGAAGTCAATGTCCATGATGTTCTGATGGCCTCCACAGAGTGACCAGTATGACTGTTAAACATTTATGCAATAATTATTGACTTCTCAGTGTTCATAATGGGTGAAAGGCCATCATAGTTAAATCAAAAAACGCAGCATTCTCTGCTTTGACAGAAGTCTTAAGAGTCATTTTGTGGAAAGCATGGGGCTTTCCTCATTGTCAATCTCAAAAGGTTAGGCTTCTTTTCTAAATGTCCCCTTATTTTCCTTTCAGAACCTGGATTGTGTTCCAAGGGACTGAGTCACTTATATTTTGACTCTGAAAATTAATGAAAGACCTTGAATCATGCAAAATCAATGCCAACAATAGAGGATTTGAAAGAGCTTGTTCCTAGGCCAAAGTAGGTCACATGCCAAGAAAGACTTATGTTGATTTAACCAGTGAAGAGAAATTGAGGATTAGATTTTCAATTTCAGAAGTAAAATGGAGACTGGGGGATTTAATTGGACACTCTGGATGTGTGGTTTTTTTTTTTTTTTTTTTTTGTGTGTGTGAGAGAGAGATAATATTTTTCAAGTATCTCCACATTCTGTTGGATCACGATAAATTTCAATGTGATTATTAATTCCAAAACAGTAGTTTTTTTTACCAGCAATCTCTAGATCTGTCTGTTATGTGGAAATATGGAGATATGGAGAGTGAGTGAATCTTGATAATTCCCAATTCACCTAATCATATTATCCCTTGTCTGAATGCAAGCTGACAGGTGGAAGACAGACCTGTAACCAGGGTGCACTTAGTCAGAGCTCCAAGTCCTCTTACTGGCTTGTCCTCCAAATGGCTCTTTATAGAAGTTAATGAGCACAGACACTAAGGGCCAGAGATCTACATATGACAAGCCATGGCATCCAGCTTGGCAGTGATCTGTGGAGGAACCTTATCAGTCCAATCACCTGTACCAAAGGCATAAAAATTATCATCTGCTCAAGGCTTCTCACCTCTCAGTTCAGTGAGGAAGACTAGAAGATACCACTTCTGGAGTTCCAGAGGGATCCTTAACTACTCACTTAGAAGATTACTTCCAGAGAAATTACAGGGGCATGGATCATGTAGACTATGAGTCCAGTAGCATACTTCCCTGGCTTAAGAATTCTAATATTGCTCAATCTGGAGACATACAAAGTTAATACAGAGGGACCTGAGTTCAATTGTCTTGTGATGGGACTTAGGTCAAGTTATTTAATCACTTTCTGATTAATTAATTTATTTAAAGAATGAAAGATAATACAATCTACTCTTATTTGTATTGTTCTAAGGATTAAATGTGGTAATATGGATGAAAATTTCCAGTGCTCAGAACTGCTCAGAGTGGTGTTCAGGAAATGTTTGTTCCTGGAGGTGTATTATACGCAACCATTGGGTAATGGTAGATCTGACTTTCTGGGACTGTTCATGACAAAATCTCTGTAAAGTACTGGTTTTCAAATATTTTTTACTTGTAATGAAGAGAAGGTAATCTTTGTAGGGCCTAAATCAAAGTTTCAACTTGAATCAAGTTCATGAAATGTTACAAGATACATAAGAGCCTCTCTCAAACCCCTCAATGTAGCATTGACTAATTCTCATATGATTAGAGCCATTGGCAAAGGACATATGTATTTTTCTTCTTGGCCAACAGATTCCATTTAATAATGTTTCTGAACACTAACTGTTGTGGGAAATTAACAACCAAAAAAGTGACCAGTTCTCTGGAATGGGCAAGGGGTACTATACCCATTCAGACTCATAGCAACCATATATGTTAGGACAGAATAGAGTTTCCAAGGCTATAATCTTTAGAGAAGCAGATCACTGCATCTTTCTTCTGCAGAGTAGCTAGTAAGTTCAACTGCTTTTTGAACTCCTTTTTGTTAGCAGCTGAGCACTACTGAGCCACTGGCATTCTTTGGCAAAAAGTACTTAAAAAAAAAAAAAAAAAAAAACCTCACTACCATCAAGTTAAATCCAACTCATAGCAACCCTCATTAGGTTTCTGATGTGGTAAATCTGGTAAATCTTTATGGAGGTAGATTGCCCCTTCTTCGTTCCATGGAGTAGCTTCTGGGTTTGAACCAGCAATCTTCTGGTTTGCAGTCAAATGCCTTAGGCACTGTACCACCAGAGCTCCTTAAAGAGTACTATAGGGTTCTATATAAGGAACCATCCTTTCTGTGATGCTACAAAGTATTAAGCCATTTAGTTATAAAACTTTTCATGTGGAAAAATAATACTTCCTAAAATGTGTTGTCTGTCAGTCATTATGTCCTTTTATCCTATTCTTTTAATTGGAATGATATCTTAAGATATGTTTGTTGAAAAATGTCAGACTGTTTTCACTCAACCATCATATCTTTGCTGTTTCTATGTGAATTTAATTTGATTCAGTGCTATTTAACAAATACTTGCTGAGCTCACCCTGTATTTCAGAGAATGTGCTTAAAGAGAATAGTATAATGATAATTAAGAGATTGACCTTCTACTTGTGGCAATACCCACTTCAATTTCAGTTTGTGAAAGATACAAATAATTATTATACAGTAAGTAAGTGTTATAGCAGATGCATTTTAATAATAAATGCAAGGAATCCACCACCTGTTTATCATTTTGTCATACTGTGATGGCTGGCGTGTTGCTATGATGCTGGAAGCTATGGCACTGGAAGCTATACCACTGGTATTTCAAATGCCAGCAGGGTCACCCATGGTGAACAGATTTCAGTGGGGCTTCCAGAGTAAATAGAAATTAAGGTCTGAAAATTAGCTAATGTAAACCTTACAGATCGTAACAGAATATTGTCTGATATAGTGCTGGGAGATGAGTCCCCTAGGTTGGAAGGTACTTAAAATACACAGTGGGCATAACAATGGACTCTAGCATGCAAACGATTGTGAAGATGCACAGGACTAGGCAATGTTTTGTTCTGTTGTACGTGGGATCATGATAACGGAAGTTGACTTGATGGTAATGAACAAACAACAGCTAAAAGTATTTTTGAGATATGTGAGTATGGAATGCTTCTCTATAGTTATTATTGTTTTTCCTTTTTTTTTTTTTTTAGGTGTCATTGAATTGGTTCCAACTCATACTGACTCTATGTACAGCACAATGAAACATTTCTTGGTTTGCATCACCCTCACAAATGTTGCTACTGTTTAAGCCCATTGTTGCAGCCTCTGTGTCAATCTATCTTGTTGAGAGTCTATCTCTTTTTTTTTAATCTCTACTTTATCAAGCATGATGTCCTTCTCCAGGGACTGATCCCTCCTAATAACCTGTCCAAAGTACATGAGACTAAGTCTTGCCACTCTCACTTCCAAGGAGCATTCTATCTATACTTCTTTTAAGGTAGATTTGTTCATGAGTAGAGAAAAGGTAGGACAATTGTGCATGGGCCAGAATAAAGGATTTCATTGAAAAAGCAAGGCTTAGACTGTTCCCCTGTGTCTGTAAGATCAGAAGAGGCATATGGTCTGGGAAGTATGGAAATCCAAGGGAGCCAGGTTGGCAGGGAAGGCCTACCACAGAAGTTAATTCAAGATTTTTGTGTTTCTTAAAGCCTGAACCTAAACGATCATGATCACATAAATTCTGACCCTAGGTGAACAATTGTTTCACACTCTAGTGATTATTTTCTAACTCATAAAGTTTTCCTCAGTTACACTTCAAATAATGACTATATTTCCCCCATCTTTAAACAAAATTGTGTTATTTTAATCAATACCATAATAGTAAAACAATATGATAGAAGTTTAGTTTCTTTTATGTCCTGGAGTTCATAGTTGTAAAGATTGCAAATCAAGAGGTGATATGGAAGTTATTAGGGCCCCTGAGTCCATCCACTTCTCAGATCACTTACATGGATGTGACTTTCACCCTCATGACCCAATATGGCTACAGCGCTCCAGTCACCACATCTGTGCCCTAGGTAGTAAATAAAGAAAAGGCTGATAAAGGATATACCTCTTGATTCAAGAAAAATTTTCAGATGTTTCCCTTATTTCTGCTTGCATTTTTGTCTTAGATTACCCTAGAAGCAGACTCTGAAAAGATTCAAGTGCTGTTTAGAAGGTACAGCAGGATAAAAGTGAGAAATGGTATAACCCAAAACCAAACCCACTGCCATTGAGTCAGATTTGACTCATAGTGACCCCTCCTTGGGTTTCTGAAGGGGTATCACTATGGAATTAGATTGCCCAACCTTCCTTCCGAGGAGTAGCTGGTGGGTTTGAACCGCCAGCCTTCTGGTTAGCAGTCAAATGCCTTAGGCACTATGCCACCAGAGCTCCTGAGAAATAGTATAGGGAAAGTAAACTAACCAAAAGATAGAGAATTGTTAAGGCAGAGACCCAAGTGGATAACTTGAGCACAATTGGCAAATAAATTCTGGGCAATGGTGTAAAATTCACAACCTAAAAATGATCCCACACAATAGGCAAGAAAGCTGGGGTATTTGTATACTACCTCCAAGGAGTCATTGATTGAGGGCTGCTCTTGACCATATTAATTGGCACTTGTAGTCTGCCACATGCAGGCAGTGGCCTTCCACAATTCTGAGAGAAGAGAAGCCCCTAGGCCCAGAGATGCAGGTACTTGGGTGTTGGAGCTCCCTGGAACATTTGGGCAAATGTGCATGGGGCAGTAGCAGCTTCTGACTTGCGTTAGAATCTTAAGCTACAATATCACAGGCAAGAACTTAATCACAGGACCGCATCTCAGTATAAGTGATTGGGAAACGTGGGTTCCTTGCTGCCACCTCATATGTGAGGTACAGTTTTTAAGGTAGGCACAGATAATGGATTTGTAGTCTCAATCAGCTTTCCTTAAGAAGCTCTGGGTACACAGTGGTTAAGACATTGGGCTGCTAACTAGAAAGTCAGTGGTTCAAACACATCAGCTGCTCTGTGGGTGGAAGATAGGCAATCTGCCTCCATAAAGATCGACGGCCTTGGAAACCATGAGGGTTACTATGAGTAGGAATCAACAAGATGACAATAGGTTGGCTTGGTTTTCTCAAGTTCTCTTAGCAAATTATGCCTCAATTGTACTTCCTAAAAACTATTATTGAATGCATTATATTTGTATTTCTAAGTGAGTTGATATGTCAAAACTCACTTCTTACATCTAAGACTGAATTTATTCTGCCTTTCCTCTTAGAAAAGAAGAACAAAATAGGCATTACTTCAGTAAATATTAATCTTTTTATTTGAAGCTTACCATTTAAATATTTTGTTAGCAGTCTATTTCTAGCCCTAAAATATACCACTGAGGCACAAAGAACTATTATAATTCCTGGGTGTTAGATCTATCAGATAAATTAGGACTCAGGATTTGTATCTATAAGTCCTTGGGAAGAATTCAAAGAACAGACCCTAATAAAAGAGCATCAATCATCAAGAAGCAAGAAGGATCCATTCTTCCCTGCAAGGCTAAATGACCCCAAAGAATAATGTCGGATACTTAATGTACTCAGCTACAAAATGATTCAAGTAGGTATAGACAAGATACCATGGTGAAGAAGTAAAAACAAGCTAAGGGTAGTATGGGGGATGAGGCATGAGAGTGACAGAAACCAGCCAGGAAAAAAAAAAGGATAAATACTTCCAGGGAGGTGCACTGACTCAAATCAGCACGTCTCAGAAGGTACAATTCCTATTCTATTGTAATCTAAACTACAAGGAGTCCCTGAGTGACACAAACAGTTAACCTCTCAGCTGTTAACTGAACAGATAGTGATTTAAATTAACCCAGAGGGACCTTGGAAGAAAGGTATGGAGATTTACTTCCGAAACATCAGCCATTGAAAAGCCTGTAGATCACAGTACGGGGTACTATGAGTCAAAGTTGACTCAATGGCAATTGTTCTTGCTTTTGTCTTATTTTATTCTGGAGCACAACTGATACCTAAAAACTTGTGTTGAAAAGCACACAGCATGTTGTAACAATAATATTATTGGCTAATCATAGACCAGGTAGGAATTTGGGCTTATAAACAGTGCTTTCTTACATATTTTCATATCACCAATGTTTCACATACTACTTGACACTTAAATCAGCAAATTTTTGTTGGAAAATGAATAAGTAGTGAATTCCAGGTCTCTCAAGTCTAATGTCTCAGAGACTAGCAAGGCTGCAGCTATTCTATTTATATAGGTTTTATTTATTTATTTTCCCGCTTACAGAAGCTAATTCTAAATAAGTCCAATATAAAACTATACATTTGAAATATTCTTTGACATTTCCCTTTGCAGTAGCCATCAGTTCCATTCTCCAAAAATTCCCAGCTGTTCACCTATGAGGTACATGGTAGCCTGGGGTCAGGAGAAATCACTTCTAGATGATGAACTATGAAGGAACCCTAATCACATAAATGGAAAAGCTCCATTTGGTTGCTAATGGAAAAGTTTGTGGTTCAAACCTACTCTGCTGCTCTGCAGGTAAGTGTCCTGATAATCTGCTTCCATAAATATTATAAAACCAAAACCAAACTCACTGTGGTTGAGTTAGTCCCAACTCATAGTGACCCCTCCTTGGGTTTCTGAGGTAGCATCTCTATGGAAGTAGATTGCCCAGTTTTCCTTCTGAGGAGTAGCTGGTGGGTTTGAACTGCCAGCCTTCTGGTTAGCAGTCAAATGTCTTAGGCATTATGCCAACAGAAGAAAATTCTATCAGGCAGTTCTACTCTGTCACATGGGGTCACTATAAGTCAGATCAGAATCAACTTGACAGCACCCAATACAGCAAAAATAAGCTGTGAGCAGAAGTAAATTTGTGATTCTTTGGGGTTGGATCATTTCATTGCCCATTTGAGGCCCTCCAGAGCTCTTTTTCCCTTTGTCACAAAGCTACCCAAAACGTTCCAGAGAGTGTCTGTATTGTCAGCCTTGACTCAGAGGAGGGTGATATGGAGCAGAGCCCCCAGCCAACATGCAATGGTTATGTAGCATGATGAAAACACAAATGCTATTGTTTTAAGCCAAAATATTTTGGAACTGGTTGTTACCACAGCATAATCTAACCTATCCTGACTAACTACCTTGGGGAGAGTTTATCAAACTTTCAGCACATTATCTCTGTTGTGCCCAGCAAATTCTATTTGTTTTTCCCACAGCCTTTTCTTGCTTTCAATTCTCTTTTAGGAAGTAATCTATTTATTTCCCTAAGGAACCTTTATTTGAGTATGAAAACTCTTTTTCCTGGCAATGCCACAGGAAGAAAATCTTCCCCAAAAAACTGATCCTCTTTCTTTATAACTTCCTGAATTCACAACAAAGAAATCATGTTTCTGACAGATATCAAAGCACCTGTGTCTTGCTCTCCTTCCCAACCACTGACTGCTGGATTGATTAAAAGCCCCAGGAACTTCATCTGAAAATCAGAAACTATTCCTACCCATGTGTGCAGATTACACAAATTCTAGTTCCTAGGAATCCACCAAATTATCTGTTAGTCTACACTATGGGGGACATAGGACCACCTCCCCGGATCCTAAAGACTTTGTCAAATAGTGGGATAGATGATGACAAATATAACAGAAAGCAATTACATAGGAAAAGGTCCAGCACTGACCAAAGTAGAATTGGAATTCAGAAATTAGGAGATGAATCTTCTCTTAGCTGAAGTTATGGAGAAGAAAGTGGCATGTATTATAATTACTAATGGTAACAATGATAATAAAAATACAACAGTGTTGAATAAGACAGATAGATACTGCCCAAGCCACTTAACATTCTGACTTGCACCAGAAGATCCTGATACTCTGATATGCTAGTTGTTGTGTAAAGAACCATGAGTGATGGAAGGATAGTGATTGCTGGCTTTCCAGGAGAACCTTCCAAAAGTGCTTTAAGAGCACTTGGCATTTCTCCCAGCTCTGCTCTGAACACTGCAAGAGGCACTTTTTCCTAGTGGAAACCTCATTTGCAGCTTTAGTTTAATTCTATTTCAATGCTGGCGACCATATGCTTATCAGACAAGAAAAGGGAGGCAAGAAGAAGCCGGCTGTCCCCAAACCATTGTGTAATCTTCCCTCTTCGCAGGTGGCTTTTTCCTTCCTCCATCTTCTATCCTCTTTTAATATATTGTTATTATTCATGTCAAAACTTCATTAACACCCTGAACCCAATATTACCTGGGAATGTTTTCTTCTCTCAATCTTATTATGCTCAGAGTGTTGTTGGGATTACATTTATTTTATTTGTGCTAGTTATTATTTTTCTGAGTTCATTTTTGAGAGTTTTATTTTTTTAACTCTAATGTGGTCCCTGGGACAGAATGAAATGGTACTGCCAGAGAAATTGATGGATAAGAGGAGGCAGTTGCCATGGAAACTACTTTGGTTTTGATGATGGAAGATGATGGCATACCTTCTGGAAAGAACTTGAAACCATAAGGACACTTGATACTTTCTATGGCAGAGAGAGCAACAGGCCTAGAGTTGAGTTTCCAATCAGAGTACAGAGGGACAGTCTCTTGAATTTTGAATTTCTATTTTACACATTGCAGTGCCTAAGGCATTTGACTGCCAACCAGAACGCTGGTGTTTCAAACCCATCAGCCACTCCTTAGAAGGAAGGTTGGGCAATCTATTTCCGTAGTGATACTGCCTTGGAAACCCACTCTGAGTCGGGTCCGATTCAACAGCACATAACCACCACTACCATCACCACATTTTACACACTTCTCCTCCTCCCGTCTTTATTATAAATATGTTTTTAAAGATTCAGTGACTGGCTGATCTTTATGACTTAAGAGTTCAATGCCTGGAAATACAGTACTGGTCAAAGGAAATGGAGTAATTCAAAATGTGTTCCCCTCAGAGGGAGACTTGATTCAGGTTAGAAGTTCAAGAATGGGGTTGTAAATAGTATTAATCTATATAATGGAAGTCTGAACGTTTTGTTTTTCATTCTCTCTGCTGCTGCTGCCTCAGACTTTAACTACTGTAAGGATGCATCTAGCTTCTTGTTCTTTTCAGGTAGAAAATAAACCAAAAAACCAAATCCACGTCCCTTGAGTCCATTCCAAGTCATAGCAACCCCCGGTGGGTCTCCAAGACAGTAAATCTTTATTGAAGTAAATTGTCCCATCTTCCTTCTGCAATGAAGTTGGTGGGTTTGAGCTGTCAACCTTCTGGTTAGCAGTTAAATGTCTTAGGCACCAGAGCTCCTGTCACATAGAAATAAGGAACAGAATAATAAATGGTGTAAATAATAAATCTTAAGAGATTATCATAAGAACAAAGTACAGTTTTCATACTTTCTTTTGGCTGTTGTGGAGGAGAACCAGAAACACCAGACTACACTTGAGGTTTCAACTCATAGTGACTCCTCCTTGGGTTTCTGAGGTGGTATCTCTGTGGAAGTAGATAGCCTAATCTTCCATCCTCAGAGTGGCTGGTGGGTTTGAACTGCCAGCTTTCTGGTTAGCAGTCAAATGCTTTAGGCACTACGCCACCAGGGCTCCTGAGGGCTCATAAGATTTGCAAATTGTATGCGGTCACTGCCCACTGAAAGACTTTAGGGAAGTTGAGTTTCTGTCCTACATGTAACAGTAAATTTCTACTTGATTTTGCACAAAGCACTTCACCCAGCTGGGCCTCAAGTCACCACTTCAGTGAAGGATTTGGACTGGAAGCACAGACACTTTTCAAGTTATGTTGTTTTTAGTTGCTGTTGTGTTGGCTTCACCTCATGACAAATCCATATATAAAAGAACAAAATGATGCCTTGTCCTGTGCCATCCTCATGATTGTTTTGGTGGTCCATTTTTGTGGCCACTGTGTCAGTTTTCTCACTCATGGTGTTCCTCACTTTCACTGGCTTTGCACACTAACAAACATGATGTCCTTCTTAAGCAATCAGTTCCTCTTAAAACAAAGTAAGTCAAAATCTCGAAGAATTTTCTGTGATCTAGAAGGTTTTCTTTGACTAATCTTTGGAAGTATTTTATCAGGCCTTTCTTTCTAGTCTGCCTTAGTCTGGAAGCTCCATTGAAAACTATCCAGAATGGGTGACTCTGCTGGTATTTAAAATACAAGCAATATTTAAAATACTGGTAGCATAGCTTTCAACATCATAACCACATGCAAGCCACCACAGTACAACAAACTGACAGACAGGTGGTAGTTTCAAATAATAGAGGTTATATAAAAAAGTTCAGCTTTGCAATTTTTTCTTACAACTAACTCTATATATTTCTCATTAAGTTCTTGGGTATTTTTCTTCCCATCTATATTTGCCCCTGGCCATGTAACAGTATACCATACTTTACCCTGACTAGTTTCCTGTTGACTCTGCAAAGGCAATCAAGAAGAAAAACCATTGATGAGAAACACTAATTGTTTGAGTGCTGAAAACATACCAGAGTAAGACTGTTTAAAAGATTTACAAAGAGATCTGCATCCACCAGGCCAATGCAAAATGAGAAATTGACTCCTGGGATTGACATATTTCGAAGATGGTTTGGTTTCATAATTTTCTACCTGTTGAGAAACTGAGAAGTGCCAATTTAGTGTTTTGCTATTGCTGACTTTGAGGAGGCCTGCTGTGACAATTGACCTGTTCAGTTGCCTTTACTAGAGTGTCATCATCTCACCACACATACAACAGCTCCACTAGTCTCATTGACAAGAAGATTGACATATGTTTGGCATGGCCCAATGGTCAGCCAATTACATAGTTTTTCTATGTCATCATTCCTATATAAAGTTACTTTCACTACAATGCTTATTTTGAAAATGTGGATTAGTCTCAATATGATTTGTATGTTAATAAACAATTTTAGCATAATGTGAATTTCACATTTGCTTAGGTATGATTTTTTTGCATTCCTGGAAAATACAAAGTAAATGTAGAAAACTGCAACTCAACTGAGTCACATACTAATACATAAAATACACAAGCACATACCTTACACTCTACCAGCTACCATCTACATCTGAAGTTATAGCATTCTGTCTGATTTCAAATCATTCTTCTTCCGTGACTTCACAATAACTCATGAGCTGCAACCCTTCTGATGCAAACTTCAGGTGTTTTTCAAGGTAAATCATTTTATTTCCATATTGTAGAATTTGTATATTTGTTAGCCATTTAACAAGTGCAAAATTATGTCACCATTTTTATTAGAGAACTATCATTTCTTTGAATATGTCACTCAGGTTTTATTGAGTATTTTGCTCTTAACCCCATGTATCCTGTAAGCCCTGTGGTTTTTATTGAACAGCTTTGCATAGCATTGTGCATTATTTTTTTATTGCTGCCCTAACAAGTAACTCCAAACTTAGAGACATAGTCTCTGTAGATCAGAAATTTAGGTACAGTCTGACTTAGCTGGGTTCTCTGCATACAGCTATGCAAGACTAGAATCAAGGTGTGATTCTGGCTAGGGTCTTATCTGGAAGATTTTAGGGAGAAATCCACTTTTAGAATTACTCAAGTAGTTGACAGAATTCTGTTCTGGGGGACTATAGGGCTGAGGTCCTATCTTCTTGTACCTGTTGAGCACACATTGTTTTCTGCTTCTAAAGGCAACCTGTACATTTTGGCACATGACTCCTTCCATATTCAACCCCAGCAACAGCACGTGGAATCCTTCTTGTGCTTTGAAAATTAGATTGTATTAGGGAGAAATATGGTATGGATATCACTGTTTCTCTGCAAATGCCTTTAGCCTATTTCCACACTATCTGTTGCTTCAGATGAACCCCTTGGGATGGAGTTAGTGTTTTGCATTTGTACTAAAATTCAGTTTTGGGAAAGTCACTGATGAGAAAGATGCTCCACTGGGGCCTGTGTTGTCTGGAAGATGTGGGGGGAGAATTTCAGCATTTGTGCACATGGTCTCTGTGAAGAGAGGAAGGACTACTGTTCCTAATATATTACCTTTGTTACCAAGCATTAGGCTATTACAGCTCCAAAGGAAAGAGTAAGGACTACTTTCCTACAAACTAAAGTCTATATTATCTATCTCATTTCAGCCTCAGAGTTCTGGATACAGAAGTAGAATAAAGGCATTCAAAATATATGAAGGTTCGGAGGAGGTTATCTTTGTTCCAGTCACACCACTAGTCAGATGCTGTTGTTCTTTCTGGTGTTAGTTTCTAGTTCTAGAATCAGTGAGCCTCAATTCCTGAAGGGCACAGAGGTTACCCCAAGATCAAAGAACATCTGATTTTCCAGTCAATTATAGTTTTGGCCATTCTCGATGCTTAAATGGCAGGGGACTGAAACTTGTTCTTGTAATACATATTTGTTCAGGATTATTACAAGGGGGAGCTCTGGTGGTATAGTGCCTAAGATATTTGACTGCTTACCAGAAGGCTGGGGGTTCAAACCAGATTAGAAGGAAGGTTGGACAATCTAGTTCCATAGAGTTACCTCCTTGGAAACCCAAAGAGGGGTCACTATGAGTTGCACTCCACTCGAAGGCAGTGAGTTTGGTTTTATATACAAAGGAGCAGGCAAAGTAGATGGCAAAAGAAACACTTATTATGCATCTTACATATGCCCATAGCATAATTACTTTATATATATATATATATTATCTCATCTAATGTGCTTAACAACTCAGTAGTGAGATGTGTACTGTTATCCTTATTTTACAATGAGGACACCCCATAACTGTCCAGCCCCACTAAATGTAAGAGATAAGAGTTGAGCCATCATCTGAATGATCCAACATATACCCACCAATATGTAGGCTGAGATCCTGCCAATGTCTTGAATCTTCCTCTATGAATTCAGAGTCCCTAACTTAACCTGGTGATGACAGTGTTTCTGGTGAGGAGACATGGTGCCCAGTGTAAAATATACAAGCACCATGGAGGTGTTCTGAGTCCATTCTGAGATCTGGATAATACAGAGAAAACTACATACAGGTAGAAGACTTTGTCCCATGAAGCTGACAAGGCAAAGCAGAGTGGGTCTGAGCAGAAATCCATGTCCTTGAGGGAACATGTTGGCAAAGGTGAAACTTAGCTTTTAAGTAACAAGGTCATGGAAACATCTGCTTCAACATTTTACCCTAGTTCCTGATTTTGACAGCATAAGCTATGGGATATGCCTCTCCATTCCTGTCCTAACCTGGCTGCAGTGAGACTTTAACTGATTTTGTGCCTTGCTAAGGCTTGTCTCTGCTTCCTTACTAGTGGTAATGAATGTGACCAGATCATTAAAATGTCTGATTCTGAGCCTGTCCTCCTGACAGGCTGATGTACAATGGGCAATTTCCCCAGAGCAAAAGTGGCCCATATTGATATGAGGATTTTAAAGTCAGGTAAATATAGTTTTATAGAAAGAACACTGGAATTGATATCAGAAAATCTGGGCATAGTTTTTGATTCCATTATTTGATAAGTCTGTGGTCTTCATGAAGTCACAGTGGGTGGGTTAGGGTTGGTCATGGTAATAAGGGAGTCAAACCAAATGTACACGAACTGGTCAATGTAAAACAACTTCTGTTCTATAAGTTTGCACCTAAAGCACAATCAAATAAAATAGTAAAGAGCAAAAGTATCACTTGGAAGACTAAAAGAAAAAAGAATTCACATAAGATTTTTAAGACCTTAGGAGTCCCTGGGTGGCACAAAGCATTAAGCACTCAAATACTAGCTGAAAGATTTGCACTTTGAACTTACCCAGAGACCCCTCAGAAGAAAGGACTTGCAATCTGCTTCGGAAAGGTTACAGCACTGAAAACCCTATGAAGTACAGTTCTACTCTATGATCGTGGGGTGTCATAAATCAACATGAAGACAAAAGTGTGTGAAATATGGGTTTGTTTTGTTTTGTTGTTTTTAAGTTAATGACTGTGGAAGAGCTTATAAACTACAAAGATATAGAATTATTTGTTGTAGCATACTAATGTATTTGGAAGTGATCCCAGGAGCCAAGGATGTGAATTGCCTCCCCAGTGCTCTAGTACAGGGTTCTGGGACTATTAAAGGGTGTTCCAAAGATAGAATTTTAGGAAAAAAGAAAATCCATTGCCATGAAGTCAATTCCAATTCTTAGTGACCCTAAAGGTCAGAGTAGAGTTGCCCCAGAGAGTTTCCAAGAGTATAAAGCTTTACAGAAGCAGACTGCTACACCTTTCTCCCATGGAGCAGCTGGTGAGTTTGAACTGCTGACCTTTTGGTTAGCAGCCAAGCACTCTAATCAAGGCACTACTCCTTAGAATTAGAAAAGCATTCTTAAAGTAGGGTCATGCAACTGTGGCCAAGCTTCCTCAGGAATTGAGTTTTTACCACATCTGGGAGATCTAAGCAAGCTGAAAGCTAGGGACAAGGTGAGTCTAGGCTGAGGATCATCACATATAGAAGAAATTGGGATTCTGTGCTTTCAGCTGAGTATCACAAGGATATGCTTGACCCATTTAAGGGGCAAGAGTTGGGACATATGTGTGAATTATTTCTATCTCATAATGGAAAAAATATGTCCTGACCAATATGGGGTTTTGGTGGTGTAGTGCCTAAGGCACTTGACTGCTAACCAGAAGCCAAACCCACCAGCCATTCCTTGGAAGGAAGATTGGGCAATCCACTACCATAGAGATACCTCCTCAAAAATCCAAGGAGGGGTCACTATGAGTTGAATCCGACTCAATGGCACATAACAACAACAACAAATATGGAGCTAGAAGGTTCAGGTTAACATCCCAAAGTTACATTAACAGCAACTTGAAGTCATATAACACAGCCCTGGGTGTGTATGGGATACAAGGAATGTGACAATCTGTTGTTTCAGGAAAGTTAAATTTTATCAGTAATGTGGAAGGCCCTCAATGAAATGGATTGACACAGTGGCTGTGATGATGGGCTCAAGCATAACAAAACTTGTGTGGATGGTGCAGGACTGGGAATGTTTCATTCTCTTGTACATACCGTTGCTATGAGTCAGAGGTGATTTGACGGCACCCCACAACAATAATGTCAAGTATACAAATAATTATAATGTAACAAAATGTAAATGTCAGAGAGAAATACAAAGGACTACAAGAGATGAGGAAAGAAAGTCATTTTGTGGATTTGAGTCTGATTAGGAAAGTGGCCATAAAGAAAAAACATTTGAGAAGTGCAAGAATTGGACAGGGTGCTTGGGAAGAAGGGGGTGGCCTCTCCAGAAATAGAGAACTACCTGGGAAAGGTATTTGACTTGGAGTCCAGGAACAAGGAGCAGTCTGATCAGCCTGATTTGAATGGGAGAAGAGCAAGACAGTCATGGAAAGATTGTTTGGGGGAGAACAGTGAAAATCAGGGCCTAAATGTGGCTCTAATATGGCAGGTAATACTTAATCATTGCGTACCTAGGAGGAAGAAAGTTAAAAGATCATTTCCCCAAAGAAATTCACAATTGTTAATTTCCAGGGCATAGTGCCTAAGGCATTTGACTGCTAACCAGAAGTATTGGCAGTTCAAACCCACCAGCCGCTCCACAGAAAGAAGATGGGTCAATCTACTTCCATAAAAATTTACCATTTCAGAAACCCAATGATGGTTGCTATGAGTCAGAATTGACTGGATGGCAGTTGGTATAGCTTACACTATAGTTGTTCTGATGGTTCTGTCTGCCTGCTTGTTTCTGTTTTTGTTTTTTTTTTCCCCCCTAACACTTGTTTTCTAGTTCACTCCTTATGGTAGCCATCCTTCAAGATGGTCCTCAATAACTCCTGCGTCCTGGTGTTCACAACCTTGTGTGATCCCTCCCA
>NW_006921737.1:4014086-4019146 GCF_000298275.1 Orycteropus afer afer | reverse complement strand
TAGCTGCTGAGGCTGCTTATGTACCACCAAGCATCTCAAGGGATTTGGTTTCTAGATTTGGAGGTTTAGGATTATGGTTTCATTAGACATTCCAGTTAATTGTGCCTAAGGCACTTGACTGCTAACCAGAAACCCACCAGCCACTCCTCCAAAGGAAGGTGAGGCAACCTACTTCCTAATGATACTGCCTTGGAAACCCAAGGAGGGTTCACTATGAGTCAGATCCAACTCGATGGCAAATAAGGACAATAACAGTGTTTAGTGCTTCTCTTCTACATCCTAGTTTGTTGTGTAGTGCCTGGGGTTTTACACACTTGTAAGCAGCCATCCAAGGTACAATAATTGGTCTCTATTTGCCTGGGGCAGCAGAAGAAGCAGAGTCATGAACAGGAAGAAGAAATGAAATGTGTGGCTAAATGTTTCCCTGAACAACTGCCCCTTTCTCATGAGACCAGAAGAACTGGATGATGCCTGGCTAACATTACCAAATATTTTGATCAAAGATTCTGTAGAAGAATCCTGATCAAAAGGAGAAAATACAAAACTGAATTGAAAATTCTCATGGAATTTAGACTTTCTGGAGCCATAGAGGCTGGATGAACCCCTAAAATTATTGCCCTGATATCATCTTTAAACTTTAAGCTTTAAACCAAAAATATCCTCTGAAATCTTCTTAAAACCAAACTTACCTAGTAAAGAATGTTTCCCTTGGGCATAGGGCTCTTATGTGTGAGTGTGTGTATGTGTGTAGTAGTTAATTTTTTTATTACTTTTTTTCATTTTTATTGTGATTTGGGTGAAAGTTTACAGAGCAAATTCATTTTCCATACCTTTTGTCTCATGACATTGATTGCAATTTCCCACAATGGAACAGCTTTCTTCCCACTTCCTCCTCATAGTCACCTCTTCCTTGTGTCCTTCTCTACCATGCACTTCTCCCCCCTGGAGATGTCTCCCTGTGCTTACACAGCCCTTCTGTTTGCCCATGATTGATCATGCTCAGCTCAAATGCCTGGCTGTTGTCTGGCTGGAAACCACAGGAATGGGTTCAATTCCAGACCTGAAGGGTAGCTAGGGCCACAGTCTCAGGGATTCCACCAGGCTCTATCAGACCAGCACAACTGTCCCCCCCCCCCATTTTTTTTATGATTTTGAGTTTTGTTCCACATTGCTCTCCCACTTTATCCAGGATCTCCTACAAGGATCCCCCTGTGAGTGGTTGACAGTGGTAGCTGGGCATCATCTCGTTCTTCTGGTCTCACAGTGTCATAGGCTGAGGATTGCATGGTGTAACAGTCCTTTGGACTAATTGTTTTCATGAATCTTTGGTTTTCCTCATTCTACTTTGTACTGAACGAGGAGAGACCCATCATTGCATCAGACAGCCACTTGAAAGCTTTTATGATCTCAGTCGCTACTTGCTAAAGTAGGATGTGGAACAATGTTTTTGTGTAGTATGCCAATTGAGTAGTTATGCCAGTTGAGCTTGATGTCCCCAGCAACTATGGTCCTGAGCCCAATGGTCCAACTACTCACTCCCTCTGGGTAGCTTGCTGTGGCCAAGAAGTGACTACAACCTTGTCCCTTGTCAGCTCTACTGTATACCTGGACATTCTTACAGAACATACAAATACACTTGTAGAAATACTGTCTGCCAACACTGTACATGCTCATGGACACATTCCCCCCTGCATAGACATATCTAATCATTCAGCCTGTCCACCCATAGATTAATATTTGCCATCACTGATATTTGCCATCACTGACAGTACAGTACTGTATATGCAAAAGAGTTCATCTTTGTTGTCTGTATCTCCCATGCACCTCTCTATGTTGATCACTAACATTTGGTACATTGCCCTTTCCTTCACCCAAATGAATACTTTCTTTACCTACCTAGCAGTGTTCCCTCCCCTCCTCTCCCACCCCTGGTAACTAACAAATAAATTTCCCTTCCACATACAAATTTTTCCTTGACTTTTTACAATAATTGACTAATATAATATTTGTCCTTCTGTGATTGACTTATTTCCACTCAGCATAATGTCCTTCAAGTTCATCCACATTATGTGATGTTTTGCAGATTCTACATTATTCTTTAGTGTTGCATAGTATTCCATTGTGTGTAAGTTCCATAGTTCAGTTATTCATTCCTATATTGATGGGCACCTAGGTTGTTTCTATCTTGTTGCTATTGTAAATAACACTGCAGTGAACATTGGTATGCATGTATCCTTTCTTGTCTTGGTTCTCAACTATTTAGGATATATACCTAGTAATGTGATTACTGGGTCAAATGTTATTTCTAATTCCAGCTTTTTAATTGGCCACTCTGGATGTGCTTTTCTGTTTACCAGCAATCTCTAGATCTGTCCGTTATGTGGAAATATGGAGAGTGAGTGAATCTTGATAATTCCCAATTCACCTAATCATACTGCTTTCCACAGTGGTTGTATCAATTTACTGTCCCACCAGCAGTGTATAAGAGTCCCAGTCTCTTCGCATCCTTGCCAGCATCTGTTATTTTCTGTCTTGTTGAACTTTTCTACTAGTGCTGGGGCAAGATGGTATCTCATTTGCTGTTTTAATATGCATCTATCTTATGGCTAATGATCATGAACATTTCTTCATGTGTTTGTTGGCCACCTGAATATACTCATTGGTGATGCATCTATCCATGTCTTCTGCCCAATTTTTAATTGGATTATTTGTCTTTTTGTTGTTGAGGTTTTGGAGTTTTCTATAAATTTTAGAGTTAAGTCTCTTGTCAGATATGTCATTGCCTTTTGTTTTTTCCCAATTTGTAGCTTCTCTCTTGACTCTTTGGGAGAAGTCTTTGGAAGCACATCAAAGTTTAATTTTTTCCCTTTCACCTAGTTTCTCTTCTGCTGTTTTTGCATTTTGGGTTATGTTTGATAGTCTGTTTATGCATAATAAAGGCCCCTAAAATTGCCCCTATATTTTCCTTGGGAACTTTATAGTTTTAGGTTTCACATTTAAGTCTTTGATCTATCTGGAGTTATTTTTTGTGTATGGTGTGAGGTGTGGATCTTGTTTCATTTTTCTGCAGATGGATATCTAGTTTTGTCAGGTAGGTTAAAGAGACCATCTCTTCACCTTTTAATGGATTTCGGCCCTTTGTCAAAGATCAGCTGACCAAAGGTCGATGGATCTATTTCTGGGTTCTCCCTTCTATTCCATTGGTCTATGTGTCTGTCATTGTACCAACCAGGCAGTTTTGATTACTGTGGTTGTATAGTAGATTTGAATACATAGAGTCACTGTACCAAAAAGAACTGGTCTATGTTCATCCATTTCAGGAGGTGGCATATGATCAAGAGCCAATGGTATTGAAGGTAGAAGTCAAAGCTGCACTGAAGGAATTGGAGAAGAATAAGGCTCCAGGAGCTCTAGTAGCATAATGGCTAAGACACTTGACTGCTAACCAGAAGGCTGGCGGTTCAAACCCACCAGCCACTCCTCAGAAGGTTGGGCAATCTACTTTTGTAGTGATAGTGCCTCAGAAATCCAAGGAGGGGTTGCTATGAATCGGGGCAGACTCAACAGCACATAACAACACATCTCCAGGAATTGATGGAATGCCCATTGAGATGTTTCAACAGAGTTCCCACTGGAGGCACTCACTCAGTTATGCCAAGAGATTTGGAAGGCAGCTACCTGGCCAACTGACTGGAAGAGATGCATATTCGTGCCCACTTCAAAGAGAGGTGATCCCACAGAATGTGGAAATTATCAAACTATATCATTAATATTGCATGCAAGTAAAATCTTACTGAAGATCATTCAAAAACGGTTGCAGCAGTATATTGACAGAGAACTTCCAGAGGTGCAGGCTGGATTCAGAAGAGGATGTGGAATAAGATATATCATTGCTAATGTCAGATGGATCTTGGCTCAAAGCAAAGAATATCAGAAAGATGTTTATTGACTAGGCAAAAACATTTGATCGTGTGCATCATAACAAATTGTGGATAATATTGAGAAGAATGGGAATTCCAGAACACTTAATTGTACTCATGAGGAACCTGTACATAGACCAGGAGGCTGTCATTCAAACAGAACAAGGGGGCACTGCATGGTTTAAAATCATGAAGGGAGTGTGCCAAGGTTGTATCCTTTCACCATACTTATTCAATCTTCTTCAATAGTGCATTGCTTATCCAAGGTCTCTTTCCTTTCCATTTAAAGTTAATGATTGGTTTTTCCATATCCTTAAAGAATGTTGATGGGACCTGGATTGGGATTACATTGAATGTATAGATTGTTTTGGTAGAATTGACACTTTTACAATGTTTGGTCTTTCTGTCCATGAGCATGGTATGTTCTTTCATTTATGTGGATAGCTTATAATTTATTGAAGTTGTCTTTTGTAGTATTCTTTGTACAGGTCTTTTGTATCCCTGATAAGATTTATTCCCAAGTATTTAAATTTTTGTTAGTTATTGCAAATGATATTCATTTCCATATTTCGTTTTCAGCAATCTCTTTTCTGGTGTAGAGGAATCGAACTGATTTTTGGGTGTTGATCTTGTTTCCTGTCACTGTGCCAAATTTCTCAATTAGTTCCAGTAGATTTTTTCAGAGTCTCTTGGGTTTCCTAGGTATAGGATCACATCATCAACAAAAAGGATAGTTTTATTTCTTCCTTACCAATTTGAATGCCTTTGATTTCCCTTTCTTGCCTTATTATCCTGGCTAAGACTTTCAATACAATGTTGAATAGAAGTGGTGATAGAAGGCATACTTACTTCTCTGGTTCCTGTTCCCAAGGAGAATGGTTTCAGTCTCTCTCCATTAAGAAAAATGTTGATTGTTGATTTTGCATATATACCATTTATCATGTTGAGGAATGTCCCTTCTATTCCTATTTTGCTGAGAGTTTTATCAGGAATGGGTGTTGGATTTAATCAAATGCCTTTTCTGCATCTATTCATATGCTCATGAGGTTCCTTTGTTTTATTTGTATGATGGATAGCACTGATTGTTTTTCTAATGTTGAACCATCCTTGCATACCAGATATGAACCCTACTTGCTCATT
>NW_006921737.1:4002579-4013853 GCF_000298275.1 Orycteropus afer afer | reverse complement strand
TTCATGAGGGAAATTGATTGCTCTGTAGTTTTCCATTTGAGTGATGTCTTTGCCTGGTTTTGGTATCAAGGTTATGCTTACTCCATAAAATGAATTTGGAAGGATTCCATCTTTTTCTATGTTCTGGAATAGTTTGGTAAAATTGGTGTAACTTCTTCTCTGAACTTTTGGTAAAATTCTCTGGTGAAACTGTCTGGGTCAGGACTTTTTTGTTGGTAATTTTTTGATGATCTGTTCCACTTCTTTTGTTATGGATCTGTTCAACTTTTCCACCTCAGTCTGTGTTAGTTTGGGTAAGTATTGTTTCTAGAAACCTGTCCATTTCTTCTAGATCTTCAAATATCTTGGAGTTCAGTTCTTCATAGTATACCAATATCTTTCTTCTTCTTTTTTTTTTAACTTCAGTTGATTCTGTTATGATGTCACTTAATTAATTTCTTATTTATTTTCTATTCTCTCCGTATTTTCCTTTGTTATTTCCCAATGGTTCATCAATTTTATTAATATTTTCAAAAGACCAACTTCTAGTCTTGTTGAATTTTTCTATTGTCTTTCTATCCATTGATTTCCATTCTAATCTTTATTATTTTCTTTTTTTCTGGCGAATGTAGGCTTTTTTTGCTGCTCCTTTTCTAATTGTTGGAGATGTTGGTTTAAGATGTTGATTTTGTCCTTCTTCCTTTTTGATGTGTGCATTTATTGCTATAAATTGGTCTCTGATCACTGCTTTTGCTGTGTCCCAGAGATTTTGGTATATTGTGTTTTCATTCATGTTTGATTCAAGGAATTTTTTAATTTGTTTTTTATATCTTCTGTTACCCAATTATTCGTGAAGAGGATGTTGTTCAGTTTCCATGTGTTTGCTTTTTTTTTTTTTCTATTGATCTTCCTATTGCTGATTTTTAATTTTATAGCATTGAGAACTAAGAAGATGCTTTGCAATATTTCAATGTTTTTAAATTTATTAAGGCTGGCTTTATGGCCTAGCCTATGGTGTATAATGGAGAATGTTCCATGTGCACTTGGAAGGAATGTGTATTGTGCTGTGGTTGGCTGAAGTGCTCTATAGATCTCTATAAGGTCAAGTTGGTGGATTGTATTGTTTAGTTTTTCTGTATCTTTGTTGAATTTCTTTTCAGTTGTTCTATCTTTGATGGAAAGTGGTGTATTAAAGTCTCTCACTATGACTGTGGAGTCATATATATGCCTTTTCAATTCTATTGAAGTCTGATTTATGTATTTTGGGGCTCTTTCATTAGCTCCATAGACATTTATTATGGTTATATCATCTCATTCAATTGATCCTTTAATCATTATATAATGTCTTTCCTTGTGTCTTATGGTGGTTTTTGTCTTGAAATCAGTTTGGTCAGGAATTAATAGTGCTCTCCTGCTCTTTTAGAGTTGCCATTTGCTTGATATTTCTTTTTCTGACCTCTGATTTTTAGTCCTTTTTTGTCCTTGTCTCTATGGTGTGTCTCTTGTAGACAGCATATTGATGGGTTATGTTTCCTTATCCAGTCTGCAACTTATCCAGTCTTCATCTCTTGAGTGGTGCATTTAATCCACTGACATTCAGTGTAATTATCAACAAGTATGAATTTGTTGCTGCCATTTTGTTATATGTTTTTTCATGGTGTTCCTGGTTTCTTTGTTCCATATAATTTTCTGTGCTAAGCTCATTTTGTTTGTGGATCATATTATCATTTCCTTCACTGTTATTGTTTTAGTTTTTGCTAAATATTTGTGCTTGTCCTTTTTTGTTTTATTGTGATGTGAATGTTTATCATTTTTCTTTGTGGTTACGCTGTGATTTATAATTTTCTCCCTGAGTTTAGAATAGTCTATTCTATTTTGCAACTCCTTTGACTTCCTCATCATTTAGAAGTTGTGTAACTACATTATTTTTTCTCTGTTTCTGATTTTAGTTTTCTGCATTTGCCAATCGATGTCTCTGGTTCCTTGTTTATAATCTTGTAAGCTTATTTTACTTTGGATACTTCCATAACAGGGTTGTTTTGGGTTTTGTCACCAGGTGTGTCCTGGGTTGTTTGTTGTTTGTTGTTGTTTGTTCTCCGATCAAAGGACTCCCTTTAGCATCTCTTGTAAGGTTTGTCTGTTTTTAACAAATTCCATTAAATTCTGCTTATCTGGAAATCTCCTACCTTCACCATCACATTTGCAGGACAATTTTGCTGGATGTATAATTCTTGGTTTGAAATTTTTCTCTTTCAGTGTTTCATATGGAGAATCCCATTGTCTTCTCATCTGCATGGTTTCTGCTGAGAAATCAGAGCTTAATCTTATTGGTTGCCATTTGTAGGTAACTTTTCATTTTTCTGTGCTGCTTTCAGAATTTTCTTTGTCTTTGGTTTTGGTGAGCTTGATGATATATATCTTGGTGATTTTTTTGGGAGGGTCTATCCTGTTTGGAGTTTGTTGGACTTTCTGAATGGATATATTCTCATTTTTCTTCATATCAGGGAAATTCTCTACCAAGAAATCTTGGTCAATTTTCTCAGTGGTTTTCTTTTTCTCTTCCTGTTCTAGAATTCTGATTACATATAGGTTATTCCTTTTGATGATATCCCACCTGAATCTTATGCTTTCTTCATTTTGTATTGATCTTTTTTTTCTAATTGATAACTTTCCAAAATAGTATTCAGGTATTTATCTTCAGTCTCATGAATTCTGTCTTCCATTGACCCAATTCTACTCCTTCATCCTTTCAATGTGTTGTCTATTTCTGAAAATTTAATATTAATCTTCTGGATTTCTATCTGTAGATTTTGTATCGTTTCTAATTTTTCCTTTATTTTTGTCATTTATTCTTGTATTTTCTTCCAAAATTGTTCTAGGATTTTGTCTGTGTTTTCCTTCATTTTGTCAGTCTTTTCCTTTATCTGTCTCTCAATCTGTTGAAGGTACTTAAATATAATTCTTTTGAATTCTTTGTCAGGGAGCTCCAATGCTGCTTCTTCCTCAGAGATGTGTTCTTGGCCTGTATCTTGGTCCTTTGTTTCTACTGTTTTATCTTGTTTCTTTTTGTGAACTGATAGTCTGTTGTCTCTGAGACACTTTGATTTTGTTATATTCATATTTAATTTGTGATTGTATGTTGGAGTGATTTACCCAAGAATTTTGTTTTCTTTGGATGTATCTGAATAAGCAGAGTACTGTGCTATTCTATTTGCTTATTGGCAGCACTTATGCACGCATCACCTGTCTGCTAGTGGGTGTGATAGAGAATGGAAGTGGCTGCACAGATCTCTGTTAACTGTTTGTGAAAAGCAGTTAAGGGTGAATCAAGCTCTTGTTGGTGGTCTTGAATCATTGGCCAGTTGGTGCAGAAGGAAGTGGTGGCCCTCACTCTGTAAGTAGAGCTACAAGATATGTGAGTATGGTTGGATTGCATGGGCATGGTTTCTGTCACCATAAGGCTCTTTTAACATCTATCTATATAGAATCAAATAGACAATGGCAACTTGGCAGATAAGATAGGGAACTTAGAGGGCAGTGAATTTATGTTAATGAAGAAGGACTAACTTGGAAAAAGAGGGTGAATATGTTTGTATAACATGAAGAATATAATCAATGTCACTGAATTGTACATGTAGAAAGTTTTAATTGGTGTACATTCTGCTGTATGTAGTCTCCAACTCACTACCATTGAGTCAAGTCCAACTCATAGCAACCCCTCCTTGGGTTTCTGAGGTGGTATCACTACAGAAGTAGATTGTCCAGTCTTCTTTCTGAAGAGTGGCTGGTGGGTTTGAACCACCAGTCTTCTGGTTAGCAGTCAAATACCTTAGGTACTATGTCACCAGAGCTCATCCATAACAACAAAAATAAAATAAAATATAAAAAAATAAAAAAGATTATGTCCAAGAAAAAAATCACTGGTGCATAGTTCTACTTTCTATGGCAACAGGTTGGATTTATGTGTGTGTGTGTGTGTGTGTGCCTATGATCAATAAAATTTGGAAGGTATGATGCTATATCACTGCTGAGGCTAGGTTATAAAAGACTGCATGGATTTTGTCTCTCTCATCCCCTACCCTAAGGAGCTCTGCTGGCATAATGCCTAAGACACTTGACTGCTTAACAGAAGACTGGCAGTTCATATCCTCCAGCCACTCCTCAGAAGGAAGATTGGGCAATCTACTTTCGTAGTGAAACCCAAGGAGGGGTTGTTATGAGTCAGATCCGACTCAATGACACTGAGGGTTTTTTTTTTTTTTTTTGGTTCTCATCCCTTACCTATTTGATTTAGGGGCCTTACGGAAAGCTGCTACTCCATGAGCTATCCTGTGGAGAAACTTCTGTTGTAAGGAACTGAAGCCACTATCAAACAGCCACAGAGAGACTCAGATCTCTTGCCAACTGCCACATGAGATGTTTGTGAGATCTTCCAATCCAGTCAAGTCTTCAGGTGGGGTAGCTCCAGCCAGTATGTTGACTATAATAGCTTCATTTGAGACCTTGTGCCAAAACCACCCAACTGAGCTGCTCTTGGATTCCTGACCCTCAGAACTTATGTGAGATAATAAATAATTGCTGTTTGAAGCTGTTGTATTTTGGGTTAATTTGTTACATAACTGTAGACAATGAACATACTTCATCATTCAATGAATATTTACTTGATGTCTGTTCATCTCAATTCATGGATTAAATAGGTATTACAACCCTAGGAGGAGCTCTGGTAGCATAGTGCCTAAGGCACTTGACTGCTAACCAGAAGGCTGGCAGTTCAAACCCACCAGCCACTCCTCAGAAGGAAAGTTGGGCAATCTACTTCTGTAGTGATACTGCCTTGGCAACCCAAGGAGGGGTCACTATGAGTCGGGGCTGACTCAATGGCACATAACAAAAACAACAACAACAACCCTAGGGTTCTTACTTGGAAATAGGATCACATTGAATTTCTTTCAGTTTTTAAAACTATTTTTTCTTGTCTTCAAGGAGATCTGGTGGCACCATGGTTAAAGCATTGGACTGATAAAAAAAAAAAGGGTTTTGGTTTGAACAGACCAACTACTCCATGGGAGAATCTCTGCTTCCATAAAGATTGATAGCCTTGGAAACACTATGGGGAAGTTCTACTCAGTCCTGCAGGGTCTCTAAGAGTTAAATTTGGTACTTGGTTTGGGTTTTCTAGTCTTTCCATATTTCTAGTTCCATCTCATCCTGGAAAATTTTATTCCTCCATCCTACCTCCGTTCTCTTAGCCAACTCCAAATTAACCACTGCTTAAATGTACAATATTTTTATGCAAATAACATGTATATTACACATTTTTGCCAACCATGCAATCTTCCACATGTTGCTTTCATAAATATGCTGTCATTTTTTTTTACATGTTGCTGACTTCAATTTCAATTTCTAATCCCATGAAAATGTCACTTAAGGTGGGCATTCATTTTGCATTACACATAAGGAAGATATTAAGGAAAATGAACAGAATGAAAGAATGTGAACAGACTGGTATGATTTACCCATAATATGGGAGGATGACTGAATTAGGCCAAAATTCATTTCTGGAAATATCATGAGACATGCATAGTATATGCATAGGTGTGCTATGGTTGAATGGTTTTACTTAATTTCATCATTTCTGTACATTATATGTGAGTGCATATTATTTCTGGGGAAAAAAAAAAATAATGACTTCTTTCTGAATAACTTTCATGATACCTAGGATAAGATCTAGGTATCTGGGGTGTAGTAAATTACTTAGTGTGGCTTTTCTACCCATAAGTCTTTGTAAACTCTGAGGTGGAATTTTCCATGAGCAATTGAGGAGCTCCTGATCACTAAAGTCATCCACCTAGAGTATTTCTGTTGAGCTGTGGCACAAAGCAATGTTCTGGGAAGTTTGCTGCCTCTCAGGTGCTTAGAATTCAGATGTTATGATTGGCTAGTTTGGTCACTGTGTCAGGCTCAAAAGGAGGCCTCCTAGAGGCAGAAGTTTCTCTGACTGCTGGCTGAAAAGGACATGCTGCTGAGAAAAAATGCACTCCTGAGAGACATGCGCTGCTGGGAAAGAGATGCAAGAGACACACATTTCTGAGAGAGACACAGAGACATGCACTGCTGGGACAGAGACTGTGAGAAACTGTTGGCTGAGAGTTGGTGGGCTGAGAGAGACTGAGCATTGTTCCTGAACTTGAATTGTAGTCTGGTGCTTTCCTAATAAATCCCATAATCTGTGAGTTCTGTGTGGCCACTGCAGTGAATTACTGAACCCAGCAGAAAGGTGGTGAGTGCTGCAGGAGGAACGGTTGGTGTTTGGGTTGGTGAAAGGGCTGTAGGGAAGCAGCATGTCTGACCTCACAGGACTAGGCCTTGGGCTACTGATTGTGATTCTGTCTTCCTCTTGTGGGGTTAGAGGAGATCAGGAGATGCGGCCTCCCTGCCCCTTTGGCAGTATCCTTCTGGAGTGATCCTTTATAGTACATACTGTACCATAATCTTTTGTCTAATCATCAATTTATCTGCTAGTTTATATTCTTCATGAATGTGACTACCTTCTTCACTGATGATTCCCTTGTACCTAGAACAATGCCCAGCAGAAGACAATGCATGTATTTTTTTAATGTATCAATGAATAAATGATTGAAAGAAAGAGCAAACTCAGCAAGTATGATAAATATTTTAAGTGTGGTCACAAATTAAATGGTGTGAGCCTTAGTCTGTATATTCATTCCAGCTGTGAGTGGGCAAAGATTTTTCTCATGAATATCTTTGTCCCTCTGCTCAATATTGGCCCAAAGATGGCTATAGTGAAAAGTTCAGTCTGATTTAGGTCCAGTTTAATAGTTTCATGGTTATGAGGACAAAGACATTGCCAAGAATAGCATTCTTGACCAAGATGCATTTATACCACATGTGAAAGGTAGCTTAGGAGCAATAGTTTCAACTTTAGAGGAAACTTAGACAAGCCATTGATTTCACCTGGTTCCATTTTATTATTTTAAAGGTGCAAGAGTTTCCTATGAATGTAACTCTGGAGGAAAGTTTCATAAACTCTGGGATGGATTTTGAGACTAAATGGTGCTTTCTAAGTTTTTCAGAATTTCAGCACCAATGTCAATAACTTTGCCTTGGGGATCCTGGTTGACTCTACACATATCTTTCCGTGACTGCAGGCCTGCACTAAAGTTTATATAGCCACACACAAATGTTCTTAATGGATTTTCTTCCCCATCTTTAAGTTTTATGCTCCTCTAAGTACCAAAATGAGGGTGGTATTTTAAAGTCGTTTGTCCAGTGAAAGTGACTTCTGCCAATGTGCTGGGCATTTGACATTTGTATGTGAGGGGTTTTGTGAAGTCTGTTGTCTGTGGCTTTAAATAAACAGTGGACTTGTATCCATTACAACTTTAAACTGATGTGAATGCTGGAGAGACCTCAGACTATGCTCCCTTCTTGCCTCTATGTGAGCAACGAAGAAAAATAGAAACAGTTCCCATAGAGCACCGCCTGCTCAGCCCTGAGTTATGCTAATTACCATCCCAGAGCCAGTTAAGAAAAACCCATATTGTCAAGCTGGGGCTTTGAAAGAGAAAACAATGAATTTTTCTTTGCCCCTCTCATCATTTTTCCTCATCTAATTGGTCCATTTCTGCACTGCAATCATTGGAAAGATAGATTTCTTTTTTCACTTTGTAAAATAAACTGAAATCTATTTTTCTTTGGTATCCATTGGAGCCAGGTTCTTGCTAATTGTGCCTATAAATGAGTAGATAGTGAAAACATTACATTGGGAAGGCTGTTTAGTATTTTTTTTTCTTTCTCATAGCTATTTGATGAGGATTTCTTTTTCCCTCTTTTCTTTCCTTTAAGAAATTAAGCAATGTTTAGAACTTTTCACATTTCAAGCAAAAAAATTTCAAAATGAAAGGAAAGAAAATAATTAAAACCTCAGCATTTAAAACCCATTTGGTATCTATTCATCGTGAATGATTAATGCATAGCTAGCAACACTGCTAGGGAAAGACTTGCATGGTTTCCAGGAAGGTTCATAGATTTGTGATGTCACAGTAACATTTCAGACCTTAGGTGCATCACTGCTAGAAAGGTGAAATATAAGCAATAGCTATGAGTTGAAGGTACTTAGATAAGGCAGGCAAAGAATAGTTGGTACATGGTTCTGTGCAGATAGCATGTGAATTCTGAGTATATACCAATATATGCTGACTTAATCACATGTTTTGACTTTCTTTTCAATAACAGTCAAGGTAACAATTTAGATTTTTTCCCACATAACGGTAATAGTATTGACCCAAAATGCTGGCTGAGCCATTCACTTCAACATGTAAAATGGGACTACCAAAAGTCAGCCTAAGCTACCTACATTGTTGTTGTTGTTGTTAGGTACTATTAAGTCAGTTCTGACTCATAAGAATCCTATGTATAATAGAACGAACAATTGCTTGATCCTGCATCATCTTTACAATTATTGCTATGTTTGAGCCATTGTTGCGCACACTGCAATCTATCTCATCGAGGTTCTTCCTCTTTTTCACTGACCCTCTACTTTACCAAGCAAGAGATCCTTCTCCAGAAACTGATCCCTCCTGACAAAAAAAACAAAGTATAAGAGTTGAAATCTAATCATCCTCATTTCTAAGGAGAATTCTTGATGTATTTCTACAAGGCAGATTTGTTTGTTCTTAGGCAGTCCATGGTATAATTAATATTCTTCAACAACACCATAATTCAAATGCATCAATTCTACTCTGGTCTTCCTTATTCATTGTCCAGCTTTTGCATGCTTATGAGACTATTGAAAATAGCATCACTTGAGTCAAGGGCACTTTATTCTTCAAAGTAATGTCTGTGCTTGTTAACACTTTAAAGAGGTTGTGTTAGGCTAGGTTCTCTGGAGAATAAAAACCAGTAAAGCTTATATATACATATGTTGTTGTTATTTGCCATCAAGTTGGACCCAACTCATAGCGACCCCTCCTTGGGTTTCTA
Source organism: Orycteropus afer afer (assembly GCF_000298275.1). Lineage (NCBI taxonomy): Eukaryota > Metazoa > Chordata > Mammalia > Tubulidentata > Orycteropodidae > Orycteropus > Orycteropus afer. The sequence goes on along the minus strand of NW_006921737.1, from coordinate 4,004,871 downwards.
AGGCAGCATCACTATGGAAGTAGATTGCCCAACCTTCCTTCTGAGGAGTGGCTGGTGAGTTTGAACTGCACTACACTACCAGAGCTCCTATATATACATATAGACAAGGAGAAATTTATCTTACGAAAATGGCTCACACACTTATAGAAGCTGACAAGTTCCAAGTTCTTGGATCAAACATCAAGCTGGAGGCTTTTCCCAACTCACATAGCTGCAGGGGCTGACAAGCTCAAGGTTGGCAGGCAGTATACCAGCTGTTGACTCCAACGGATGACAAATTCAAGCTCTCCAGGCTGAATGGTGGATTGTTCGCTCATGGACAGTTATAAGCAGCACAACAGGATGCTGATCCACAGAAAAGTGTCTCTATTCCAGGGATGTCCATAAATATATTGGAAGCAGGCCACACCCCTAGGGAATCTCCCTTTCAACAGATTGGCTGCTCGAAACATGTACATCTGATCCCATCATGGGAATAACTATGTTATAACTGCTTAAACCACACAGAATTGTGGTCCAACCAACTTGACACACAGATCCAACTATCACAGTCCACCCCTTGTCAGCTCGGCAGTTGTACACATCTTCTTAACTATATGTAATCTCTAAATAAGGAGAATTATAAAATCATATTTGCACCTAACCTGATACACTAACAAGCATACAACAGAAACACATCAAACTTGTTTACATTTCACGGTTCATAACAGAAGGAAACAAAAAAAAAATATTTAATGCACATATACAATGAAGAAATATAACAATCACAGTTCTCATTTCTGCAACTGGTCATGTGGTCATAGCTGATATTCAGAACTACCTTCTTCCACCACTCATTCTGTATTTCCCTTGCCCTCAGCAAGCATCTCAGCTGGTTGTGGTTCTTTGTCTGGTGGGGTGACCCAAGCCATCATTCCTGAAGGGTCCAGGCCATTAGTAGTCATATCAGAATTGGGTTGCTGTAATTTTCCATTGACCTTAATCACAGGGTGTGGTAATACTAAGAGATGTCCTAAAGAATCTCCTGTATTCCAGACATATTCTTCTTTACCTCCATTATGTAATGTCAATCCAATTTCCCCTTAGGAATCAGGATCTATTACACCAGATAGTACAGTAACACCCGTTGTCTGTTGATCCAGAGGCATGAGTAAGCCAAGATGACCAGGTGGCATTCTTAACTTCCAGTTCAATGCAATCAGTATTGTGTCTCTAGGTAGGAGTGTTCCTCCTATTGGGACTAAGATCTCCAGACCTGCAGAGAACAGAGTAGTAGGGACAGAAAGAAAAAAAAAAAAAAATGAGTGGGTGACTAGGAGTAATAATGAATGATATCACTCTCATTTCTACCCCTTGGTTCCTGGACCTGTGAATCCTGGCTATTGGAGAAAGAGTACCATATATTGGATGCTTATTTAGAGCATATACAGCCTCCTGGAGAACATTGCCCCAACCCTTCAAGGTATTGCAACCTAGCTGGCATTGTAATTGTGTTTTCAGTAAGCCATTCCATCATTCTTTCAAGCCATCTGCTTCTGGGTGATGGAGAACATGGTGGTGGTTGTTGTTAGGTGCCGTTGAGTTGTTTCCAACTCATAGCGACCCCACGCACAGCAGAACGAAACACCGCCCCATCCCATGCCAGCTCCATGATCCTTGAGCCCATTGTCATAGCCACCATGTCAATCCATCTTGTGCAAGGCCTTCCCCTCTTTCGTTGACCCTCCATCTTACCAAATATGGCATCCTTCTCCAAGGAATGGTCCCTTCTGACAACATGACTAAAATAGGTGGGACAAAGTCTGGCTATTCTCTCTTCCAAGGAGCATTCCAGCTGTACTTCCTCCAGCACAGATATGTTAGTTCTTTTAGCAGTCCATGGTACTTTCAGCATTCTTCGCCAGCACCACAACTCAAAAGCATCAACTCTTCTTTGATTTTCCTTATTTGTTGCCCAGCTCTCACAAGCATACGAGGTGATTGGAAATATCATGGCTGTATCAGGTGCACCTTAGTCTTCAAGGAGACATCCTTGCTCCTCCGCACTTGAAACAGTTCCTTCATGGTTGACTTTCACAAATCTACACGTCATCTAATGTTCTGACTGCTGCTTCCATTGGCATTGATTGTAGAACCAAGCAATGTGAATACTTTGTCAACCTCAATCTTTTCTCCATTTATCATGATGGTGCTTAATGGTCCAGTTGTGAGGTTCTTTGTCTTCTTTATGTTGAGATCTAATCCATACTGCATGCAGTCTGTGTTCTTCAATCTTCATCAGTAAGTGCCTCA
>NW_006921737.1:3986501-3987497 GCF_000298275.1 Orycteropus afer afer | reverse complement strand
CATGGACTGCTAAAAGAACTAACAGATATGTCCTGGAGGTAGTGCACCCAAAATGCTCCTTGGAAGCGAGAATGGCCAGACTTTGTCTCACCTATTTTGGTCATGTTGTCAGAAGGGACCATTCCCTGGAGAAGGAGGTCATGCTTGGTAGGGTGGAGGGTTGACGAAAGAGGAGGAGGCCTTCAACAAGATGGACTGACATGGTGGTTTAGATGATGGGCTCAAGTATAGCAGGGATCATGGAGCTGGCGTGGAATCAGGCAGTGCTTCGTTCTGCTGTGCATGGGGTTGCTATGAGTCAGAAATGACTTGACAGCACCTAACAACAACAACAATGCAACATCAACAGCCAACATTATTCTCAATGAAGAAAGACTAAAACCATTCCCCTTGGGAACAAGAACCAAACAAGGATGCCCTCTATCACCACTTCTATTCAATATTGTACTTGAAGTCCTAGCAAGGGTAATAAAGCAAGAAAGGGAAATCAAAGGCATCCAAATTGGTAAGGAAGAAGTCACACTATCCCTATTTGCTGATTATATGATCCTATACCTAGAAAACCCAAGAGACTCAATAAAAAATCTACTGAAACTAATTGACAGATTTAACATTGCAGTGTACAAGATCAATATAAAAAAGTCACATGGATTCCTCTACCTTCGCAAAGAGATTGCTGAAAAAGCAATAAGGAAATCAACACCATTCACAATAGCTACCAAAAAAAAATAAAACACCTGGGAATGAATCTTACCAGGGATGAAAAAGACTTGTGCAAAGAAAACTATAAAAAACTACTTCAAGAAGTCATAAGAGATCTATATAAATGGAGGAACATACTATGCTCATGTACAAGAAGATTGAACATTGTGTGAAAATGTCAACTCTACCCAAAGCAATGTATACATTCAATGCAATCCCAATCCATATCCCACCAACATTTTTTAAGGATATGGAAAAACCAATCACTAAATTTATATGGAAAGGAAAGAGACC
>NW_006921737.1:3982818-3985872 GCF_000298275.1 Orycteropus afer afer | reverse complement strand
AACAAAAAGACAAATAATCCAATTAAAAATGGGCAGAAGACATGAATAGACACTTCACCAAAGAGGATATTCAGGTGGTCAACAAACATATGAAGAAATGCTCACAATCATTAGCCATTAGAGAGATGCAAATCAAAAAAAAAACAATGAGATACCATCTTGCCCCAGCATGAGTAGCAAAGTTCAACAAGACAGAAAATAACAAATGCTAGCAAGGATGAGGAGAGTTTGGGATTCCCATACACTGTTGGTGGGACTGTAAATACAACCAATGAAAATCTGTATGGTGATTCCTTAAAAAGTTGTAAAGAGAAATATCATTTGACCCAGCCATTCCATTACTAGGTATATATCCTAAAGAAGTGAGAGCCATGACAAGAACTGACACATGCACACCCATGTTCATTGCAGCAAAAATTTAGAAATAACCTAGGTGTCCATAAACTGAGGAATGGATAACCAAACTATGGTCCATACACACAATGGAACACTACGCAACCCTAAAAAATAATGTAGAATCTGCAAAAAACTATATAACATGGATTAATTGGGAGGATATTATGCTGAATGAAATAAGGCAAGCACAGAAGGACAAATATTGTATTAGTCCATTACTGTAAAAGTCAAGGAAATGTTTATCTATGGAAGGCAATTTTCTTTGTTGGTTACTAGAGGTGGGAAGGGAGAATAGAGAACACTGTTAGATAGGTAGAGATGAGTATTGATTTGGGTCAAGAGAAGGGCAATATACCAAATGTGAGTGATCAAGATGGTGGCATTGAAGAAGAGGAAGACATAGAGAGTTACATGGGAAGTGCAGACAACAAAGATGAAACTTTTTGCACATACACTACTGTGTTGTCAGTGAAGGCAAACACGGGTATATGAGAAGATAGATGGCTGGACAGGCTGGACAGCAGGGAGTATACCCAAGGCCTGTATAGGATTGGCAGACAATGGTTCTACAAGTGCATTTGTATGTTCTGTAAGAATTCCCAGATGTATAGTAGAGCTGACAAGGGACAAAGTTGTAATTACTTCTTAGTCAGAGCCAGCAACCCAGAGGAAGTGAGTAGTTGAACCTGTGGGCTCAGACCATAGTCTTAGGGGACGTTAAGCTTAACTGGCATTACATACAACACAAAACATTGTTCTACCTCCTACTTTGGGGAGTAGCAACTGGGATCTTAAAAGTTTGAAAACAGCCATCTAGATGCAATGATGTGTCTCTCCTTGTCCAGAGCAAAGAAGAGTGAAGAAAACCAAAGATTCCTTGAAACAATTACTCTTAACGACTGGTACACCATGCAAACCTCAGCCTATATGACTATGAGACCAGAGGAACAAGATGGTGCCCAGCTACCACTGTCAACAACTCAGAGGGGGATCTATGTAGGAGATCTTGGATAGAGAGGGAGAACTATGTGGAACAAAACTCAAAATCATTTGGGAAAAAAATTGGGGGGTACTGGTTTTGCTGGTCTGATGGAGCCTGGTGGAACAACTGAGAGACTATGGCCCCTAGCTGCCCTTCAGGTCTAGAACTGAACCCACACCTGTGGCTTGCAGCCAAACAAAAGACAAGCATATGAGCTGAACTTTTACCTGAGGTAGATACACTCTTTGGAGAGAACAATCATGGGAGAAAGAAGGGCTGTTTATGCACAGGAAGACAGCTCAAGGGACAGGAGTGCATGGAGGGATGGACACAGGGAAGAGACAACTAACTATCAGGAGGAAGTGGGTGTGGAGCTGTTTCATTGGGGTAAATTGTAGTCAATGTCATGAGACAAAGTGTGAGTGAACTGCTATATGAAAAGTGAACTTGCTCTGTAAACTTTCACCCAAATCACAATTTAAAAAAAGAATGGACTGTTCTAAACTTGGGAAGAACTATAAATCACAGGGTAACCTCAAAGAAAAATGATAAACCTTCACATCAAATTCAAAAAGAGGAACAGCACAAATATTTCGCAAATACTAAAACAATAACAACAAAGGAATTGATAACATGATCCGTAAACAAAATGAGCTCAGCACAGAAAATTATATGGATCAAATAAATCAACACTAAAAAATCACATAACAAAATGACAGCAACAAATTCATACTTGTCAATAATTACATATCTGGCAAGGGACTTATTTCTAAGATTCATAGAAAACTCCAACACCTCAACAGCAAAGGAATTAACAATCCAATTGAAAAATGAGCAGAAGACATGAATAGATATCTCACCAAGGAGGATATTCACGTGGCCAGAAAACACATTAAGAGATGCTCAGTATCATTGGTCATCAGAGAGATGCAACTCAAAACAACATTGAGATACTGTCTCATCCCACCACTGATGGCAAGGTTCAACAAGACAGAAAATAACAAATGCTAGTGGGGTTGTGGAGAGATTGGGACTTTCATACACTGCTGGTGGGACTGTGAAGTGATACAACCACTGTGGAAAGCAGTATGGAGTTTCCTTAGAAAGCTGGAATTGGAGATACCATGTGACCCAGCAATCCCATTACTAGGTATATATCCTAGAGAGGTGAAAGCCAGGACACAAACAGATATATGCACAGCCATGTTCATTACAGCAGTATTTACAATAGCAAAAAGATGGAAATAACCTGTGTGTCTATTGCTGGAAGAGTGCACACAATGGAATGTTGTTGTTGCTGTTATGTGCCGTCAGGTCGGACCTGACTCATAGCGACCCCTCCTTGGGTTTCGCAGGCAGTATTACTACAGAAGTAGCTTGACCCATCTTCCTTCCAAGGAGTGGCTGGTGGGTTTGAACTGCCAGGCTTCTGGTTAGCAGTCAAGTGCCTTAGGCACTACACTACTAAAGAACAATATAAAGTCTGCAAAACACTACATAGTAAGGATGAACTAGGAGGACGTTATGCTAAGTGAAATAATTCAATCACAAAAGGACAAATGTAGCATTAGTTCATTGTTGTGGAGGGTCAAGGAAAGGTTTATATATGGAGGGAAACTTTCTTTGTTAGTTGCCAGGGGTGGGAGTGGTGGGGAGGGAACACTGCAGAAAAAAAA
>NW_006921737.1:3944169-3982658 GCF_000298275.1 Orycteropus afer afer | reverse complement strand
TATATATATTCCAGAGGTCCACCATACCTTGTGCCTCCTTTTTAGTTGTGGGGTAAGCCAGATACAATAACTTATCCTCCACTTCAGTAGGAATATCTTGACATCCCCCACACCATTGGACCCCTACAAATTTCACTGAGGTGGAATGTGTCTAAATTTTTGTCCAGTTAATTTTCCACCTTCTAGCATGCAGGAGTCTCAACAATAAGTCTAAAGTCATGGATACTTCTTCTTTACTAAGTCCAATCAACATAATGTCATCAATGTAATGGAGCAGTATGATGTCTTGTGGAAGGGAAAGTAGATCAAGATCCCTTTGGACTAAATTATGACATAGTACTGGGGAGTTGATATATCTCTGAGGAAGCACTCTGAAAGTATATTGTTGGTCTAAATCAATAAACATAAACTGGTCCAATGTTACATTCCTTGCACCATTATCTCACACCCTCAGTAGCCATTCTCATACATATTCTCTAGGTTTCTACCTGTACATGTTAGGAAAATCAAGTAGGTCTTTTCGGGTGTAGTATACCACCTCCTCAGTCACACTTTGTGTTTCATCTTTTAGGTCTCGCTTGGACCTAACCTTAGTTATAGGTCTAGCAGCAGCAATGGGTTGTTGGAGCAGTTCCTGAGAACATTCAGCAATGTCTTCCATGGCCTCTAACTCAGGCAGTGACACAGCAGGAACAGTTGGGTTAATCCCATCAAACAGAGGTTGAAGGGATAATGGTTTTATAGTAATCTCTTCAGATGGGAGGGATTCAACAGAATGTACAGGCTTCATATCCTATTTTCCTGACTGTCTGCCCATATGTCCTCATTCCAGGTTTCAGGATCCCATTTTTCTCCCAGTCAATGCCCTCACTTTAACTTCAGACACCATTCTGGCTTGGCAATTTAATTGGCATTGTAATTCAGCCACCCATACAATAAGACTCTGTGTTTGGTTTTTGGCAATATCTGCTCTGTTATTAGAAGAAATAAGGCTTTCTTTTAGAGCACAACTGGAAACATTGAAGTCTTTTATGCAGTGCTTGAGCTGTGACTCAGCAGCCCTGAACTCATGTTACTCCTTCACCACTTTGTCTAGCACAAACAGTACTAACCAACCAGCTTCATTATACTCCTCATGCTGACAAAATTGAAGAAAAATCTCAAATATGTGATCACTCAGAGCCTCACTTCTCAAAAATACTTGATCTATTGGTGGTGTTATTTTGCATATTAATGTTGCCACCTCACACCATGGATTAGCAGGGCCCTCTTTCCTAATGGAGGCAGAGTCACCAGTGCCTTTACAATTAATCAACTTGGAGAACCAAAATAGAAATGGTGAAGATCAATTTGGAAGCCCATCCTTACAATTTTGTCTCTCTAGAACCACTCCCAGTACCAAATGTAGTAGGCTGGGTTCTCTAAAGAAGCAAAACTGGTAAAACTTATATATACATATAAAGAAAGAGAAATTTATCAGGAAAATGACTCATACACTTATAGAAGCTGGCAAGTCCCAAGTTCTTGGATCAAATGTCAAGCTGGAGGCTTTTCCCAACTCATGCAGCTGCAGGGGCTGACGAGCTCAAGGTTAGCAGGCAGTATACCAGTTGTTGACTCCAACAAATGATGAATCCAAGATCTCCAGGCTGAATGGTGGATTGTTCGCTCATGGCCAGTTGTGGACAGCACAACAGGATCCCAATCCACAGAAGAGTGTCTCTACTCCCAGGATATCTATAAATATATTGGAAGCAGGCCACACCCGTAGGAAAACTCCCTTTCAATGGATTGGCTGCTCAAAACATATACATCTGATCCCATCATGGGAATAACCCACATCACAACTGCTGAAACCACGAAGAATTGTGGTCCAGCCAAGTTGACACACAGCTTCAACTATCACAGAGGTCTTTTGCAGCAGACTTGCCCAATGCAATATGTCATTTGATTTTTTGACTGCTGCTTCCATGAGTTTTGACTGAGGATCCAAGTAAAATTAAATCCTTGACAATTTCAATCTTTCCTCTGTTTATCATGATTTTGTTTAATTCATACTGTGTAGTCTTTGATCTTTGTCAGTAACTTTGATCTTTGTTATCAACTCATCTTGACTTTCAGCAAGCAAAGTTATGCCATCTGCATATTGCAGACTGTTAATAAGTCTTCTTCCAATCCTGATGCCACCTTCTTCTTCATATAGTCCAGCTTCTCAGATTATTTGCTCAGCACAGAAACTGAATAAGCATGGTAAAAGGATAAAATCCTGATGCACATTTGTCCTGATTTTAAACCATGGAAAAATCACCTTGTTCTGTTTGAAATACTGTATCTTGTTCTATGTACAGATTCCACATAAGTATGATTAATTGTTCTAGAATTCCCATTCTTTGGAATGCTATCTATAATTTGTTATGATTCACATTGGCAAATGTCTTTTTCACAGTCAATAAAACACATGTAACATCATTCTTATATTCTCTACTTTCTGCCAAGATCCATCTGACAGTAAATCCTCCCAACACACAGGATCCACCTGCACATGGGAAAGAAATGCTGTCTGGTCTGGCACTATCCCCAATATTTGATGTAGATCAAGCCATTGTGATCATAGAGTTTTCACTGTCTGATTCTCTAAAGTAGTTTCACAGATCTGTCTTTCAGTCTGTCTTAGTCTGGAAGCTCCACTGAAATCTGTTCAGCATCATAGCAACAGGCAAAGCTCCACTGACAGATGTGTGATGGTATGAGAGGCATTGGTTTGAAAGCAAACCTGGGTCTCCTGCAAGGAAAATGAGATTCTACCATGGAACCAGTGATGCCTCAAGTTATTTACATAGCCCCTGTAAATTTAACTAGATGTAAGATGCTTGGTCTGGAGGAGTTCCTGGGGAGTGTGAATGGTTTACATGTTCAGCTGCTAACTGAGTCTCTAATTTGATAGAGATTCATGTTCACCTAGGGGACACATCAGATGAAAATCGTGGCAATTCACTTCTGAAAAATCAGCCACTGAAAAACCTTTGGGGCATAGCTCTGCTCTGACATACATGGGTCACTATGATTTAGAATCTAATCAATAGCAACTGGTCTTAAACTGTCCTGGAAAGCTTATGTGGTTATTCTGCTGATATTCCTTTATGTAAGGAAATTGAAAGTCTCATAATCAAGATCAAAACTTGAAGGAAAATAAAACCATAGTACATTGTCTTCACCCTAAACAAGTATGAGAGCTTACTATGTTCCAGGTATTGTCTGAGGACCTAAGAATAGAGTAATAGCCAAGTATTCTCCATGGCCACTCTGAATTCACTAAGAGTGCAGAAATGCATAGCTAATCTACTGTAAGTTTCCTCCTGTTGCAATGGCAAAACTCATAGTCTTGTTTCATTAGTTGCTTTCTGGACACCTCACATCCCTCCAAGATCTGCTTCATATCTGCTACCTTTTTCTTCTGACCCTGCTCTGAAATCTAGGGTGAACACTTTGTGCCTGAAGGTGTGTCTAGACTCACCATCTATTTCCAAGTTTCCCTATCTGATTTTAACCTTAGATCATGTCTTCATATCTCTTTTTATTTGATGGCCCACAGGTGCAGCCAGGCATCTCTATTCTTTCAGTCCCCACCACTTGGTCAGTGACACAGGCCCTTGTATTAATTTTCCACAATGCCTTACCAAATTATCACAAACTTTGTGAGATAAAACAATATCTATTTATTGTTTCACAGTTGTATAAGTCAGAAGTCCAAAATAAGTCTCACTAAAATCAAGGTTCAGCAAGACTATGCTCATTACTGGAAGCTCTGGGGAAGAATCCACCCACAAATGCATTCAAGTTGTGGGCATAATTCAGTTCCATGTAGTTGTTGGATTAATGTTCCTGTTTCCTTGTGTGCTGCTGTCTGAGGTCACCTTCTAGAATCTGCCCTATCCCTTGGTTTATGTCTCCCTTCACTTCAAGGTAAATAATGGCCAATCAAATCCTTCTTAGGCTTTAAATTTCTCTGATCTCTCCATCTGCCTCATCTCCCTTGCCTTTTCTGCCACATGTCTGTTCTGCTTGCAGCCAATGGTTTTCAGCTTTTAAGAGCTCATGTGAATAGAATATCATCTTGGAAAATCTCCCTATTTTAAGGTTGTTGTTGTTTAAGTTTAAGGTTAGAAACCAAAATTTAATCTGAATAATCCATTTTGCCTTGAAAAGTAATTTATTAATAGAGTCAAAGGATTAAGGTATGAACATATTCTTAGTTACCATGGACTTGATTCTGACTCATGGTCACCCACTGTGTGTCAGAGTATAAGTATGCTCTACAGAATTTTCAACGGTGATTTCTTTGGAAGTAGATTCCCATGTTTTTCTTTTGAGATGCCTCTGGGTAGACTTGAACTTCTAATCTTTTTTTAACAGCTGAGCAACTTAACCATTTTCACCACCCAGGGACATCATGACATCTTGAAGGGCCATCGCTCTGCCTAGCACATACCCCAGTAGCGGAAGTCAGACAACTAGAATATACACTCCCCTATGTCTTGGTAGAATTTCTAAAAGGAAAGTAATATTTCAAGTTTGCAACCTACTCTCCCAATTATGAAGACAGGGAAGTTAATGTCTGAAAAGCTGCTAACCTAGAGACTGGCATAAAGGTATTCTTCAGATTATATTAATTTCTACACCTTATTCTTTCACATTCCCAGAGCGAGCACCATGGTGTGCCTTTGAAGTTAAAAACCTGATCCAACAAGTAAATCAGCTGCAGGGTTACTGTAGTTTGGAGCAAGCAGAAGTCTAGAGTAAATTTAAGATGAGCAAAATGATTTTAAAAATCCTGCTCTGGTGGCATAGTGCCTAAGATATTTGACTGCTAACCAGAAGGCTGGTGGTTTGAACCTACCAGCCACTCTTTGGAGGGAAGATTAGGCAATCTACTTTCATAGAGATACTGCCTTGGAAACCCATAGAGGGGTCACTATGAGTCAGAAATGACTTGACAATAGTGAGTGAGAATTAATTGGTTGGGAAAGTAGTTTTTCTCCCCAAGCTCTGAAAATCTATGTTGGCCACCTATAGAATAGAATAATGGAATGGCAGCACTGATTTAATGGCCTGAGAGAGGAAGGAAAGCCCTTGCACCACAATAGCACCCTCTGCCTTTACATCTCCTAGAAGTCAGACTGGTTGAGGGAAGGAAAAATATCCCCTCTCCTATCCCCAGTATACCCATGTAAGCATGGAATAGCCCTTTCTTTCTTTTTTGATTTATCTAAATCCTACTTGCCATTAACTCCATTCTGACTTCTTTAAACACAAACACACACACACACACACACACACACATGCATACACACAAACATTTCTCTGATTAATTCCCCAATGATCACCTTTTCTGTCCAAGTTCCTTTCCTAGAAATACTACAGCCCATATCCATGTGGTGATATCAGGTTGGAGGTGCATGGTCCATGTCCTGTCTATCTCCTTCTCCATCTTCTAACCCAGAACCCAGAACACAATATATGCTTAGTAAACTTCAGATGGATAAATCAGAAGGCATGGATTATTGCCGAACTTTTATAGATGCATGATTTTAGCCTCTTAAATGGATTGTAAACTTATAAATGTGGAGGGTAGTTATTCTTAGTTAATTTGTATCTTATACAGCTTGGTAAAATCAACATTACACACATGTGCTTACCATTCTTTCTCTTTTTCATACTGTAGACATCATTCTTGATACACATTCCTACCAAACCAGATACAGACTCAGAATCATTCTCAGCAAATCCCTCAATGCAGCTCTCCAATCAAACAAAATTGGGAAATTTAATAAAACCCATTTTTTGACCCTTACTCGGTATAATACTTAAGACATTTATAAGTATGGTGGATATTTGTGAAAATAAATGAGTGAATTGTGTCTACCAAGAAGAACCTAAGGATATACAGTTATCAAATGTAATGTGGTATGCTAGATGGGATTCAGGAACAGTAAAAGAACATGAGGGGAAAACTAAGGAAATCTGAATAAAGTATGGACCTCAGTTATAAAACTGTATCACTATGGGTTCATTTAATATAATAATATATGTACCTTAACCATATTGTATAACAATTAGTGTGTACCATACTAATTTAAGATGTTAATAATAGGAGAAGTAGGAGTATAAGAGAACTCTTTGTACTATCTTTGCAATAATTCTGTAAGTCTAATACTGCTCTAAAATAAAAAAGTTCATTAAAAAGTTAAAGATAAAATATTTTGAAAAATAAAAAGAATGAATAAGTGTGTGTCTAGAAGCTTGAATTCAATGCTACGGCTATGGGGAGGGGGAAGCTGTAATTTTTACTAATTATTTTCATTATGATAATTTCCTTGAATACTTTCTGAAACTCCTTCTAAACATAAAAAAAGATGAAACAAATTTTAAAATTGATTTTTAAAAGAACATTCAAATTTATTCATGATGAAAGGAATTTGATTAAGCAGTGATCATCTACATCTGAAATGGAATAATAAAGTAACTATTATTATGTGATGTTTCCATTCTGCTATACTTTGCTGAGTTGTGCTTTTCAGTACCTGTGAACTGATGATCAGTGAATGGCTAACTCAGTTATTTGTCATCCCATGACTCTAAAATCCCTACCATGTGTATACCAGGTACCCCTTTGCTTTGAATTTTTGTCAGTTAGACCAGGTGACCCATGAAATAGGTACAACTATTCACTTATCCAAAATGAACGGAATTTTAGATATACCAAAATGAATAAATAAACCAAGAGTTCCGGGAGTCAAAAAAAAATGCATAAAAACTATTAATTTGAATTTTAAAAAAGAATTTAAAAAGCAAGGTAGAATTTATTTAATTTTACAACCAGTGTCCCAAATGTGCAATCTGAATTTATTAAGAAGGACAAAAGTAAGAAAGACACAGAAAGAAGACATCTCCTCATTCATTAACCACGGTACATTTATTACTTCTGTCTTTCATTATATGGCCAGTGCCTTTGTTAGAACATGTGGATTCTAGACATAGTCTTTAAGAATCTCCATTGAGATAAATTGCACACAGATTTGTGGAAGGTGTCTTTCATAGACAGGTGTTTAGAAATTTTGGTGGATAAGAGCCAAAACTTTTAGAAAAGGCTGTCCTTGTATTATTCAAATCTAACTGAAAATTTCTGAAAACTTACAAGAATGTGTGTCCCTTACTTCTGACCTCCAAGAAACTTGGATGGTACACAAAAGATCTTGATAATCATCTGGCCATCAGGTTCTGTTCCAAGGCAGACATCTGAAGTTCTTGAAGCACATCCACCCATGCTTATTATATTAAACATGTGTGGATGAAAGGCACATACAGAATCATTGTAAGAAAATGTCTTGGCATCTCTTATCAGTCATTAATAAATAGAGGGATTTCTTTCTATGGTCCAACATGGACTGTGCAGTTGGTGCATCTATCAAGCCAGAAATCTAAAGTGGTCCCCATTCTTCCTATTTTGGAATGAAAAGTTGAGCCAAAAATTATAATAAGCCAAGTACCCCTCCATTACTGTGAGAGAAGGTTAGTGACAACCAGATTTGAAAGTAATTCTCTCCCCTTTACAGTGTATCTGAAAAAAAAAAAAAAAAAGGCCACCAGAGGAGTCTGAACTTGGATTTCACCTTCTGTCTCTCACCTATGGGAAGTTCTGTCTTGCCTCGTTAGCACTATGAAATCATAACCACATATTCTGTCTCTGAGTTCTTGGATTATCTATTTATACCCAAGGATATCATCACAATGTTTTGTGTTAGTCATAATAGAATACTAAGTAGAGATTTGGGGTTCCCCCAGGCAAACAAACAAGGAGAGGGGTTGGCCTCTAGCCTATACACATACGAATAAATAGTACTATATAGGGCTGGAACCATGCGCTGGAGCTGATCACTAATTCATCTAAGGGTGACTGCAATTGTCACCCAGAAAGAAAACACAATTCTTGTTCTTCCCTTCTCCTTCAAACACAATCCATATTTGACATCTGTGATCTCCTGAGTTTTAATTTTTATAAGCTACTTGGTGCCAGCAGAAATGTTAATCCTATAAAAAGAAACTTCAGCCTTCTTATTCTTGCCAGCAGCCCAAGTGAATAGTAATAAAACATCTTTTGAACACAGCTGCTCTTATGTTTTTATTCCAAAGCCCCAGCATTCATAACCTTGATTTTTGACCTCTAGGATTCATGATACCACTCCAGAATAAGAGGGTAAGGATGTGAGATGGTAGAACAACAGAGAGGTCAGGGAAAAATAGGTAGGGGGATCAATTTTATTTATTTGTTTTCCAATGAAGAAAAAAGAAATAAGATCATGAGAAAAGAACATCTAAAATAGAGTATCATATATTTATATTTCTTGTGTGATGCACTGAGGGTACAAAAATGAATACAACACTTCTAGTTTCTTCCAAGAACTCACAGTGTAGTTGGAGGAAAACCTTTACAAGCCAATGATCTCAACCTGCTTTTGTAAGTGTTATGATATGTCAGAACTAAAGCTTTAGCTTTGCCTGGATTGTCAATGGATAGTCTGCCTGAACCAGAAATTAAAAGTTGGCCAACTGAGGCAGGGGAGAAGCATGTGAGGAAGACTACCAAAAGCAATGAAGAGGCTGTGATCAGTACAGAAGTTATTTATCAGGGCAGAAAGCATGAGGAGTGAAGAAGGGCTAGGTTGCTAAAGTGGGACAAGTGACAAAAAGCCAAATTTTGCTTTCAGAATATACCACCAAAAATAATGCATCCAAAAGATCTGCTTTGGGGCTGTGTGTAGAAGAAATTGAAGAAAAGTTTAACTGGGACAAAGCAGAGTGTAGGTTTCACCCATTGGGAAAATAGGGAGTGTCCTGGCTTATGAATTTAGAGTGTTTCCTCCACTCCATACACAGACACTTGTGCAGCCTTGGTATTGACATTTCTACTTTCAGCATTTCTCAGAATTATCCAGAGAATTTTTTTTTTTTTAATGCTGATTCCTAGAACTTACTTAATTAGAATGGAGGAACACAGGATTTAATTTTTTTTTAATTCTCCCAGGATATTTCCATACACATAAATATCCAAGAACCATGTCCCACAACACTATCTGTTTTGAGATAAGATATTTCATTTGGAGGAACTCTAGGAATCCTCATTAAAGCCTTAACTCAATGGGTTTTGAGTCTCAAAAAAGAAGACCCTAAACTAGATGAGGGGAAGACCCTAAACAAGATGGATTGACACAGTGGCTGCAACGATGGGCTCAAGTATAGCAAGGATTGTGAAGATGACACAGGACCAGGCAATGTTTTGTTTTTTTGTACATAGGGTCATACATGAGTTTTGTAACCAACACAATTTCGTACAAAACATAGGTTCTGTATACGACTCAGGGCTGACTTAATAGCACCTAACAACAACAAACCTGATGAATTGACAGTGGCTACACCAATGGGCTCAAACATACCTACAATTGTGAGAATAGCTCAGGACTGGGAAACATTTTGTTCTGTTATACATAAGGTCACTGCAAGTCGAAGTGGACTGGAAAACACCTAAAAACAAAATCATTGTGGTGAGGAAACCCTTAACTTCAGTTGGTTTGGAAAGTGTGAGAAACACTTTGAAGTCTAGAGTTAGTCAATGTTGCGAAGGGAGTGATAAGAAATGGGAATTACCTATTTTGTACCTACAATATGCAACAAAGAAAGTAGGATTGTAACACAAAATAAATGAAAGTAAATAAGGGCCTCAAAAAAGGACATATAACATTTTACAAGAAGCCAAAACATTCTTACATCTCATATTCCCTTCACACCTCATGGTAACCCAGTGAAATGGTACAAATGACTTCTGACACCAACTGCCCAAAGTTAAGTCAAATGTCACAGGTTAAGGGCATAGTCTATTACAAGTCTGTCCTCACTTCAGACACTAGCTGCAAGTTTGGGGGTTCTCAGGAGTATCCTCACTTCTGATCATCTGGCTCTAAAATCAGGGTTCCCACTACCTCCTCAGGTTCGATAATGTGCTGAAATGAGTATATCTCAGAACATACTGAAAGTTCTATACTTACAATTGGAGCTTCATTATAGAAAAACAACAACAATCATAATTAGCCAAAAGGAGAGACCCATAAAGCCAGGTCTGAGAGGGTCCCAAACATGAACTTCTATATCCCCTGAGGTGCATAACATTTCTGACACATCTATGTGCACAGAATTTTGCCAACCAGAGAAACTCACCAGAGTTTCCATGTCCAGAGTTTTATTGAAGCTTCATTACATAGGTATGATTGATTAAATCTTTTGACCATGTAACTGAACTTAATCTCCAACCCCATTATCCCTCCTCAGAGCTCAGTTTGATGTCATATAGCTCAAAGCTGCAAACCTCTCATCACATGGCTATCTTTCTAGTGTGGCCAACCCACATCAAATAATCTCATTAGCATGAACAATCCAAAGGCCTGCCTTGAGTCACCCAGATATCGTAAATAGGTATCCTAAGGGTGCACCTCGTACAAAGGCACTCCAATTACCCATGAAATTCCAAAGGCTTAGAATTTAAATCCTAGGGACCAGGGACAGAGGCTAGAGCTCCCTTTGTGCAGAATTAATTCTTCAATACTCAAATGGACATTATCATCCCTATTTAACACATCAAGATGGTGTGAATTGGACATTTATAAGTGACTAATCCGCCCCCCCCCCCAACACACACACAGAAAAAGGCAATTGCTGGAATATCAGACTGCAGATGAAAATCCAGATTTTGTTATTTTACTCTAAATCCTGGCCATTCTTTATAACATCATTGGCCAATTTTCAATGGTTAATTTTCACCCCCTTTATGTACTTTTCCCTAGAACTGCCTTTAACCTTCTAACCATTTTCAATTTGAAAATGTTTGCCCCTTGCATATTTTCATAATAATAATGATAGTAGTAATAAAAACCATAGGAGACCTAGTGGCTCAAAGATTAAGTACTCATCTGCTAACCAGAAGGTTGTTAGTTCAAACCCACCTAACAGCTCCATAGGAAAAAGGCATGGTGATCTGCTCCCATAAAGATTAAAGCTTAGACACTCTATGGAGCAGTTCTACTCTATCTCATCCAGTCATTTTAAGTTTGAATTGACTCAATGGCACACAACAGCAACAAAAATAATAACTACAGCAACAATAGCTTTCATTTCTTGAGTGAGTGAAATTGCTAGATTCAGTGTAAGGCATTTTAAAATACACTGCTAATTTAATTCTCACAATTAACAATATAATAATGTTTATTCATATTTTAAGACTAGGAAACTCAGAGAGGGTTAGTAACTTACCCTGAGTCACAGTTCTTTAAAGAGGAAAGCTATAATTGGAAAACAGGCCTGAAGTTGGGCAATCTACTTCTGTAGTGATACTGCCTCAGAAACACAAGGAAGAGTCGCTATGAGTCAGGTCCAACTCAATGGCACATAACAACAACAACATGACTCTAAAGGCTATTCCCATAACCACAAGACCATTTTCCCTTTTTATATGTTATTTTCCCTAAGGAAGAGGCTTGTCTATGACCCTCTGGGGCTCATCTTATTAGATCTTTTTTTTTTTTTTTTTTTTTTCCAATTTGGGCTGTAAAATATTAAACATGTAGTTAATGAGAAGAGAATATTGTGAAGCTATAAAGTTGGAATGCATTACCAGCTGATAGCCCCCTGTAACAGTGTTGCAATCAAAGCTCGGACCATACTGAAGTGTGAATCTTATGAAGCCTGGGAATATAGGATGGAGTCAACCTTATCATTGGCTGTGGGCTGCTCTGTTGAGGGATTAAAGTAGCAAATTCACCCCCACCTGGTGCTGGCATACACCATGAGCATGACCCTTCTTTTAAACTCAGTGCCCAGACTAATCAGACACTGAAACAGAAAGGAGAGAGTGGCAGTTATGCCAACTGGTTCTGGGCAAGCTCATCTCTCTTTATTGCTGCATGGAGAGGATTTGATCAGGAGAAGATGAATGCTGCTGAGACACAAGTTTTACTCTATGTGCTTTTTCATTCTGGGTCCATCAGGAGACAGATTAAGTTGCAGCTGTGACTGGGAGTATAGAATGGGGTGTGTGGGGGGCAGACACTTGTCTGGGTGAGAGATATAGTTAATTAGGTAATCACTATATCAGAAGACCACTAGTTGCATTCTCTGAAACTGGACTTAGAGTTTATCCAGTCTTCTCTTTGAACCCCAAACATATCCTTGCAGAGTGCTAGCTTATTTCTCAGTAGCTCCTGCTATTATTGTTAGCTGCCATTAAATTGGTCTGTGACTCATGGCAACTCCATGTGCTACAGAGTACAGCTGTGTTTGATAGGGTTTTCTTGACTGCAATCCTTACATAATCAGACTTCTAGGCCTTTGTTCCGTGAAGCTCATGGGTGGTTCAAACCACCAATCTTTAAGTTAGCAGCTGATTGCAAACCACTTATGCCACCTGGGTTCCTGTAGTTTTTGCTAGGACCTCCATTTAATATTTGAGTAGCATTTTTTCTTATTTGTATTTGTGGTCAACAGGAAATGTCACCGATTGTCAGAACTGGAGATGATGTCATAGTTCAAGTTCATTTAGTCAAATAACTCACTTTCTTTCCTTCTCTCTTTCTTCCTCTTTTTTTTTTTTTTTTTGTTTCAACCAGCAAGGAAACAAAAGTTCATGGATGGCAATTCATTAGAAATAGAGTGAGGATTAAAATATAAATCCCCTACATCATGTTCTTTGACTCTGGGTAGAATTACTCCTATCGGTGTCAAAATCCATTTTGAAACAAATCCCCAATGAATTTTGACTGGGTGGCTCATGTTGGTGACAGATGTGATGGAGACAATGAGAACAGTCTTCTTTGAAGCAATTGCCGTAATCTGCAACCTAGGAAAAGTGACAACTTGACCTGAAGGATTCAGAGCCCTTATTCAATGGAGCCACAAACAAGCCTGCCTGAGCTGTTGAAAATAACATTAATACTTTCAGGGAATGTCCCGTTGCCTAGAAACAGAAGCCCATTACAGAATTCATTAATATTCAGCCAGTTTGCATTTATGAGCCTTATTATGTGAATATATTCTCTTTTGATCCTAATTAACAGGTAAATACCATCAAATGAAACATTCTCAAGTATTTATGGATCTGAGTTTGAATTTGCCTCTTCTCTTTCTTTTCCTAATGTCCTGGTGATTAGACTGATATTTTTCCTGGGTTTTCATACTCATTGAAAAACCATACTACATAAGATGTGTTCTTTGAGAAGACCAACATGCCTCAATTTGGGGTAGAGGTGGTGTGAAGATGAGAAAAACATAACTATTTAAAAAAGAATTGTGAACACTGAATTCATGTCTGTGGGAGGAGGTCTAAAATTCTGGCCAGAGATGAAACTAAAGCTTGTAACTCTGACTTCCATTTATGAACCATATGCCTTTAGACAGATGATTATGGTAGAAGATTCATTAGATAACAGCTTGTAGGTAGATCTGGGGAGAAGGTTCTAACGATTAATAGACACCTGCCTTCAAGATATACCACTGTAGCTTTTTATTCATCTTAGCTGAAACTCATTGCTCAAATGGAAAGCCACCACATATTTCAAATGGTTTAAATATTTATCACATAAGTCCTGAAAATGTCAAATTTTATAGAAGAGTCCCAATAACAGGATCTGTAGTTAAACTTTCTGTTCAAACACATAATATGATAGTACTGCCAAACTTCAACAAAGACTCTTTCTAATAAATTTGATCAACAGAGGTGACACTAAATCTGTATCCTGAAAGAAAAATTTACAGGGATTTATTCTTTATATATAAATCCATAGGAAATGAAATCAATGATAAAATTAAAAACAAGTAGACTAAAACCAGTACTTGGCTAACAAAACTAAAACTAAATCCATTTGTTGTTGAATCAATTCCAACTCCTAGTGAACCTATAAAGACAGAGTAGAATTACCCCATAGGATTTCCAAAGTTATAATCTTTACTGAACCAGACTGTCATGTCTTTCTCCTGTGGGTTCAAACTGCCAATATTTCAGTTAACCGCTGTGCCACCAGGGCTCACTTGGCTAAGACATGCTTCATTTGATTTTGCATTCCTTTATCTTAAGGGTTTTGGCTGGAAAGTGAAGTCATCAATTTATTAATTCTGTCATTTAAACATTTGTTTATAAGTCATTTCTTAAAAAGTTATATATCATGGTTTATAGATATATCAGTCTTCTGATCTGCCTCCTAACTATACTTTCTCAAATCTGAGTAATCTACCCTTGACAGATATCCAGATCATCAAGATAGCCAGATAATTGAGAATCAAGTGACATGATGTCAGTTATCAATCAGGAACTTTAATTTTAAAACAAAATAACAGAGACTTATCCAGGTAATGCACTTATATAATTGCCATATTATATGGAAAATACTGCCTAACACTACAGGATGAACCCTTGAGATGAAATTAGAAAAATCTTGCAATTTATAGCAAGCATGATTGACTGAATTCGAAACTTGTAGGTTCAAGACTAGCCCATCAACTTTCGTTGAATAACTGTCTTTTTTGACTTTA
The DNA here is from genome assembly GCF_000298275.1 of Orycteropus afer afer. Classification (NCBI taxonomy): domain Eukaryota; kingdom Metazoa; phylum Chordata; class Mammalia; order Tubulidentata; family Orycteropodidae; genus Orycteropus; species Orycteropus afer. The sequence continues at coordinate 3,968,030 of NW_006921737.1, read as the reverse complement.
GATATGTCACATTACATGGGTCATGATAAAGGCTTGAATTCTTGATTTATTAATAGCAGAAACAATGACTGCTATAATAATAAGTTCTATAAATTCTTTAGGCCCATTCTTTATAACAAACAATTACAGAAACTTTTTCAAATAAATTAATTTAAAAAATAAAAAACTTTCGACAAAAGTTCTATGTCAGGTTGTTAGTATGAAAGATTGCTATTGCATAAGTGCAACAATAATGGAAATGTAAGTAGGATATTATAACATTAATAAAATTGCTAGTAATTCATCAGGAAGAGAATGACATCTATTCAGTGCTTCTCAAATTTTTCCAACAAAGAATCACAAATGAAAGAATTTTTTTCCAGGTTTTGAGGATATAACCTAAAGCAATTGTAACAGTGTAAGATTTCTTCAAATCATATCATTTCAATGTTAACAAAAACACATTGTACTCCCTGATATACCAATTTTATTGCAAAAATCAAAACAGCAATTTCATACCACGGAACAGCAGAATTAATGTTTGAAAAAGATGGGTGGAAGTGGACATTACTACTGCTTCCCATATCTGGGTCTCCACCCTTCCATGGACAGTGAGAAGTCTTCTTTTCAGTCACCTGCTCTCATCAGGGCCATGTTATCATCATTTTACTAGATTATAAACAGAAGTGACATGAATCACTCTTTGTCAGGTAATGAAATTCCCTTGCATAAACTTCCAAATCATTCTTCCCTTTGGTGATGAGTGTGGAAGCTATGTGTTTAGGTGGTGAAGCCACATGATCAAAACAGCTTAGATAACCACATCTCTGACACAGACAACAGTTCACTTCTGGTGAGTACCCAACATAGAACACACTTTGAGAGTCTAGGAAATAAATTATATAATATGCCATTGATATCTGGGGTTTATTAATAAATAAAAAATGTATTTATCCTTTATAAGCCCCTCCTAACCTAACCCATAAAATAAGCCAGGTAGCTTCATGAATCCCCTACCCATTAGAGTGTGTGCAGCTAGAATTGAGAAAAGGAATATATATTTGAATTCCCATGATGCATTACCATTAAGATGTGAACATACAGCTTAGGAAGAAAAAAATGTGTTGGCCAGGAATAATCAAAAAAACCAAACTCACGTCTGTGAGATTAATAATCAGAACATGGAATGTATGAAGTATGAATGTAGGGAAATTGGAAGTTGTCTAAATTGAAGTGGACCACATAAAGATCAATATCCTAGGCATTAGTGAGTTAAAATGGACTGGTTTTGGCCATTTTGAATCATAGAGCTATATGATCTATTATGCCTGGAATGATAAATCGAGGAGGAATGGAGTGGCACTCATAGTCAAAAAGAATATTTCAAGATCTATACTGAAGTACAGTGCTGTCAGTGAGAGGATAATATCCATGCACCTACAAGGAAGACTAGTTAATACTAGTATTATTCAAATTTATGTACCAACCACCAAAGCCAAAGATGAGGAAATTGAAGATTTTACCAACTTCTGAACTCTGAAATTGACCAAATATGCAATCATGATGTGCTGATTATCACTGGTGACTGGAATAGTTGGAAAATATGTCCTTAGTGGTAGAAATGACGCTGGAGATCACATGATAGAATTTTGTAAAAAATTTAATTTTGTAAAAATATGAAAATGACTTATCCATTGCAAATACCTTTTTTCAACAACATAAACAGCAGCTATACACATGGACTTCACCAGATGGAGTACATAGGAATCAGATCAACTATATCTGTGGAAAGAGGTGATGCCGAAATTCAATATCTTCAGCCAAAACAAGGCCAGGAGCCAATTGTGAAACAGACCTTCCAATTCTTGGATGCAAGTTCAAGTTGAAGATGAGGACAATTAAAATATGTCCACGAGAGCCAAAGTATGATCTTGAATATATCCCTCCTGAATTTAGAGACCATCTAAGGAATAGATTGGATGAACTGAACACCAATGACTGAAAACCAAAGGAATTGTGGATGACATCAAGAACATCATCCATGAAGAAAGTAAAAAGTCATTAAAGACACAGGATAGCAAGTGTGGTGGTTAAGTTTGTGTGTCAACTTGGCTGGGCCTGATTGAATGGCTGGGCAGCTGAATGTAGTATTCCCCATGATGAGATAGGTAATGAACTCCATGGTGGAATCTTCTGTGAGCAGCTGAGTAGCTGCCTTAGGGAAAAGTCTTGGGGAACTCATAAGTCTCTAGCTTATGGTATGCTTGAACCCTGCATGTAGCCATGTCATTGTTCAGTGGCCTGCTACGCTCTGCTGACCTTGGGATTTACAATGGACTTGATTTAATGGCCAGTTGTGTGGTATGGTAATATCAGGACTGTGCCTTTTTACTCGTCAACCTTGCTATTGTCAGTCTCAGTAGCCAGCAGCTGTCTTAGTGAAGAAAAGCCTCTAGCTCCAGTGGACTGGGAGCAGGAGGCAGAGGTAAAGCCTGAGGTTGAGGGGCTTTCACCTAGCCCCTACAGCTAGGCATTTTGAACTCAAAATTAAACTCTCCAAACTGTAAGAGAATAAACTCCTTTTCAAGCATCTCATTTGTGATATATTTTTGTCAGGGTGGCACTAGGTAACCAGCACAGGAAGAAGAGACCAAAATGGATGTCAGAAGAGACCCTGAAACTTGCCCTTGAATGGAGAGTAGCTCAAACAAATGGAAGAAATCACAAGATAAAAGAACTGAAGATTCCAAATAGCAGCTCAAGAAGACAAAGTCAATTATTATAATGAAATGTCCAAAGACCTGAAGTTAGAAAAACAAAAAGGAAGAATACACTCATCATTTCTCAATCTGAAAGAAATGAAGAAAAAATTCAAGCCTCAAGTTGCAATACTGAAAGATTCTATAGGCAAAATATTGAATGATTCAGGAAACATCAAAAGAAGATGGAAGGAATACACAGAGTCACTGTACGAAAAATAATTGGTTGATGTTCATCTATTTCAGGAGATGGCATAACCAAGAACCAATGGTATCGCAGGAAGAAGTTGAGCTGCACTGAAGGAATTGGCAAAAAACAAGACTCCAGGAATTGATGAAATACCTGTTGAGAAGTTTCAACAAATGGATGCTGCACTGGAGGCACTCACTTCTCTGTGCCAGGAAATTTGGAAGACAGCTACCTGGCCAAATGACTGAAAGAGATTCATATCTGTACCCATTTCAAAGAAAGGTGATCCCACAGAATGTGGAAATTAGCAAACAATATCATTACTATCACACGCAAATACAATATTGCTGAAGGTCATTCAAAAACGGTTGCAGCAGTATATTGACCAAGAGCTTCCAGAAATGCAAGCTGGATTCAGAAGAGGGCATGGAGTGATAGATATCACTGCTGATGTCAGATGGATCTTGGCTGAAAACAAAGAATACCAGAAAGATGTTTGCTTGTGTTTTATTGACTATGCAAAGGCATTTGACTGTGTGGCTCATAACAAATTATGGATAACATTGAAAAGAATGGGAATTCCAGAACCCTTAATTGTGCTCATGAAGAACCTGTCCATAGACCAGGAGGCTGGCATTCAAACAGAACAAGGGGATGCTGCATGGTTTGCAATCAGGAAGGGAGTGTGTCAGGGTTGTATCATTTTACCATACTTATTCAATCTGTATGCTGAGCGAATAATCCAAGAAGCTGGACTATATGAAGAACAATGAGGCTTCAGGATTGGAAGAAGACTCGTAAATGACCTGTGATATGCAGATGACACAAATTTGCTTGCTGAAAGTGAGGAGGACTTGAAGCACTTACTGGTGAAGATTTTAGAATACAGTCTATAGTATGTATTGCATCTCAACATAAAAAAAAAAAAATCCTTGCAACTGGACAAATAAGCAGTATTACAAGAAATTAAGAAAAGATTGAAGTTGTTAAAGATTTCATATTACATTGTTCCACAATCAACACCAATGGAAGCAGCAGTCAAGACATCAGATGATGTATTACACTGGGCAAATCTATTGCAAAAGACCACTTTCAAGTGCTGAAGAGCAAAGATGTCTCTTTGAAGATGCACTTAACCCAAGCCATAGTATTTTCAATCACTTCATATGTACATGAGAGCTGAACAATGAATAAGGAAGACCGAAGAAGAGTTGATGCTTCTGAGTTGTGGTGTTGGTGAAGAATAGTGAAGTTACCATAGACTGTCAAAAGAACTAACAAATCTGTCCTAGAAGAAGTGCAGCCAGAATGCTTCTTGGAAGGCAGAATGGCCAGAACTTCATCTCACCTACTTTGGTCATGTTGTCAGAAGGTACCATTCTTTGGAGAAGGATATCAAGGTTGGCAAAGTGGAGGGTCAACAAACAAGGGGAAGTCCCTCAATTAGATGGCCTGACACAGTGCACAGTGACTGCAATTATGGGCTCAGGTGTGGCCATGATTATGAGACTGGCACAGGACCGGGCAGTGTTTCATTCTGTTGTACATAAGGTGGCTATGAGTCGGAGCTGACTTGACTGCATCTAACAACAACAACAACTTCTGCTGCTACTGGCTCAATGAGACAGAAAACAAAAACAAACACAAAAGCTTTGATTCATCTGTTGTAGAAAGGGCAATTCTTCATGACATACTGGTACATTAAAAGTGAAGGAGACATAAGCAATATTCATAATTTCATACGAAATATAGACAATAAAAGCCAAACAGTGATATTTCTAGGGGGAATAATAAGAATACTTTTGAGGATGGAAACCTTGAATTATATAGCATTTGAACATCCAAATTCATGAGGAAATCATCAATATTCCATGTCATTTAGCTATGGGTAAATTTCAGAAAAGTCACTTCATATTTCTATCCTTTTTTGTTCTGGAAGGAATACTTTCTCGTCACAAGCCATTCTCATTAAATAAATGGCTAGTGTAGTTCCTCCACCCACCCACTACAAAGTCAATCTAGCAACCCATCAACTTAGGCAAAGACACAATCCTGTGGCTGAAAGTAAAGTCCCATCCAAAAGTTTGAACCCATCAAGTCACCCCAGAGAATCACAGCTTGAACTTTTACTTGGTCTCCCCTATTTTATTCCATGCTAGGTCAACATGGCAGTTGCTATATAATAATACAATGCTCCTAAACAATAGTACCCTAGCCCCAGAGGAAGCTGGAGAGGGTACACATTTTCTGCTTTTACATATACACAAAAACAGGACACAGAAGATAGGCTTCTTACGATGTTAGAAAATATGCCCTCCCCTCCTCCTTACTATAAGCCCTGGCTGGTGACACAACAATTAAGCACTTGAATGCTGACTGAAAAGTTGGCAGTTCGAGCTCACCCAGCAGCTCTGTTACAGAAAGACCTGGTGATCTGCTTATACAGATTACAGCCTAGAAAACCCTATGGGGAAGTTCTATTTAATATTATCAATTGAAAATTGACTGGATGGCACTTACCAACAACAGCTTCGGTAAACCAAGTCCATCAGTAAGACTGATGATCTAATGATTAAAATAACTAAATGTTAGAGCTGAATTCGAGAAATTACCTGATTCAGTTAAAAAATAAACTGGGACCCTAAGAATCAAAGTACCACTTCTTTACACTTCTCTTCAGATCATTTTAAATGATCTCTTATTTGAATCTTGCCTGAACAGTCTGCCTCCTCTCTCGTTTCACCTTGAAGCACTTTGTGATGTGATGGATGGAGAATGCCATATAAAAATAAATTGAATAGTATTCCTTCCCATTATCTATGATTCCTTGATCTTCCAACAGAGTTTTTAATAAACATTTGAATTATTTACAGTAATCTACAAAGGCATTTTAATAGTGCATATGGTAGAGGGAAGAGAGTGAAAAATGTCTTTGTTTCACGCTGACGGGCTGATGAACCATGATGCAAATGATTGCCTGCCTCGTTTGTAATTATTCCTGGTAAAGATCTTCATTCAGTGGCAGAAATTTTCTGGCACTGGGCCCTAGTGATTATGTGAGAGTTATTTGCCACAATCTCACCCGAGGACAAACTGTAATGCACACAAGTGTGGAGTGGATTTCAGTGAACCGAATACACAAGCTACCAACTCTTCCCTTGCAGCCTTGTCTCAGGGAGAAAGAGGTATATTCTCCACTGATGAAGAGACTTCCTGTGGTCATTCTGACTGCACCATTGAAGTAGGTACTCTTGGCCATATGATACATACAGGTAGAGTCAGGTGCTGTTTACATCAATCAAGATTGTCTGACCAGACCAAACCAAACCAGTTGCTGTCAAGTTGATTGCAACTCATGGCTATTCCATTGTATCAGGATAGAACTGTGCTTTATAAGATTTTCAATGGCTCATTTTTTTTTTTAAAGTAGATTGCCAGGTCTTTCTTCTGAGGCCCTTCTGAGTAGACTGAACCTCTAATCATTCAGTTAGCAGTTGAGCACATTAACTATCTGTACCACCCAGGAACTCCTGTATAATCAGACCAGGCACTGTTCAGCTAACTTCTATAAGACAAACACTTGTAAATATTTGTCTTGGCTACCATCTATGGTTCTATTTATTTTGTTCCCCAACTAGCTCCCTTCTACTTCCTGTTTTTTATCATTTTAAACTTTATCTACTGCTCTCAGCCCCCTTTTTCTCTCTGGAGTTTTCATTTGTTTTGCTTTATTTTATGTTGTTGTTATTGTCGTTATGTGCCGTTGGGTCGGACCCGACTCATAGCAACCCTTCCTTGGGTTTCTGAGGCAGTATCACTATGGAAGTAGATTGCCCCATCTTCTTTCTGAGGAGTGGCTGGTGGGTTTGAACTGCCAGTCTTCTGGTTAGCAGTCCAGTGCCTTAGGCACTATGCTACCAGAGCTCCCTTATTTTATATTAATGGATCATTTTACTTTTTCAAGCTTGATTTTCTGTTCTCTAAGAATTTTGGGAACAACTCTCCTTCTAGGGCTGTCTGAGAAGCAATTCATAAAGGCAGGTAAATCAGAGTCTCTACTGTGGGGTACCTTAGAACTTAGATCTTATGTAAACCAATATGCTGAAGTTCTCACCCAGACAAATGGAAATAGAATTTCCGGAAGTAAAGCCTGGGCACAGTTTTTTTTTTTTTTTTTTTTTTTAATAGTTTCAAGATGATTTTGATCATCCAGTAGGGTGGAAAGCCACAGATACAGATAATCTGGAGTGTCACATCCAACTAAGAAGGTAGATCTATTAACCAAATTTGGATGAGCTATGTCTACACAGACTGAAGGAATTGGACATTGATCATTACTCAGTCATGATAAAGCATTGACAATGTACTGAGTCTTCCTGGAAGCTAGTTTTAATCCAGGAAAATTTAAGTTACCTGGCACAATACGTCTTTTTGTTTGAGTCACCTACGTGGAGGTTTTTGCCACCTAAGACTTCTCTCTTATACTAAGGAGATAGAAAATAAGCATGTTTGAGTATAAATGAGAGAGAGAGAAAGAATGTGCTTGTGTGAGTGTAAGGGTATGTGAGAGTGAGTGTGTGGACACGTGTGGTGTGAGAGAGAGAGGGAGGGAGGGAACGAGAGAGGAGAAAGGTGTGTGGGTGAAAATGATATACAATGAAACTCTTTTGTCACAAATTTTATTCTTTCAGAGGACATTTTACCCCAAACAGATATTATAGTATAAGAGCCTGTTGTGAAGGGCTAAAGCATTTGAAATAAAAGTTTCACAGCATTCAAATGTGCTATTAAAGGTTTCCACTAGGGATGAACAAAAGAGGAATGAAAGGAAGCTTATGTGTGGAATTGTAACCATTGGCGCGTGCATAAGAGATGGAGGGGTTTTTAAGTAGTGCTGTAAAATCAAATGTACAGAGGTAAGACACAGAACTACACATTATCAATTGCAAGTTTACATGCACACACAGTGAAGGAATTCCACGGAAAACAGAATTAAGCCCAAAGGACTTGCATTGCAAAACTTGGGTTTGGATGTGTTTAGTTCCAACTGACAATGTTGTTTCATATCCTTTACAATTATATATATATATGTGTGTGTAGAGAGAGAGAGAGAGAGAGAGAGCTCTGGTAGTAGTGCCTAATGCACTTGACTGCTAACCAGAAGGCTGGCTGTTCAAACCCACCAGCCACTTCTCAGAAGGAAGGTTGGGCGATCTACTTCCGTAGTGATACTGCCTTGGAAACCCAAGGAGGGGTTGCTATGAGTCAGGTCCGACTTGACAACATACAACAACAACAACACATATATTTTAAACTATAGGATCTTCATTAATATTTTAGTCTATTTCTTTGTTTTCATCAGTGTTTTAAAATTCCCTTTATAATTAATGTGGCTTTATATGAGGAAAGGTTTATTTATTTATTTATTCTGGTAATCTACATCCTACTGCCATCAGTACCCCATACATTTCCAGCATATTTCATTTTCAAGTAAAATAACATGTTCACTAGGGGAGTATGAGCACAAGCATATGACTATTAAGAAATGAAATTAATTTTAATTTTTCTAAAAACAACTTGAAATCCTGCTATGTGCAAAGCATTGGACTGGGGGTAAAACACAAAAACTACAGTATATCCATTCCTTCAACAAAGACTTATGGAACAGTTACATTCCAGCCATTCTGTTGCATGTTATATACATATATTATTTATTTTAATTCTTACAAAATCAGTGAGCAAGGTACTTTATTCACTATTTACAGATGAGATAAAAATAAAGCATTATTTTTCCAGCTATGAAATGTATGCATTTTAAATTATACTAAGTTTTGATGAGAACTAAGTTGTGCTAAGTACATTCTATATTACATGTGCTATCTTAATTAATCATCTAAAATTACCTATTAAGATCACCATTTTATTGATGAAGGAAATGAGATTCAGATATGATGAATTAGCTCTTCATAGTTACAGAATGTCAATTTAAATTCAAGTCTCTCTGACTCCAAATTTCATGCTATTTTTACCAACGGTTGATCAACTGGAAGTTGGAAGAGGGAACTGGGGTAAGGAAAGGGAAAAGAAAAGAGAAAACCAAGGCGACACATATTAAAAATTAACTTATTAAACCCATTGCCATGGAGGCAATTTCAATGTATAGTGACTCTACAGGACAGAGTAGAACTGACTCAAGGGTTTCTAAGACTGTAAATCTTCACCAAAGCAAACTGCCACATGTCTCTCTCACAGAACAGCTGGTAGTTTCGAAGCATTGACCTTTCGATTAATAGTCAAGCACAGGGTTCCTTATTAAAAATTAGAACTGTTAAATTCATATTTATATTGGATCTTTGAAAGTAGAACCCCAGTGTGCCTTTCTAAAATTGCTTCTAGCTGATAGTTTGAAAGCCAACTTAACAGCCATTCTAGGGGGTTCATAAGAGCATCGAAATGAAACTAAAAACAAGTAGAAAAATGAGAAAATAATGTGAGAAATTTACAAGTAATGAAAGTGAGATTATAGGTGCTTTTTCTTCTTTTTATTTTATCAGTATGTTATAATTTGAAATTTGAAATTAATGAGAGTATATGGCTTTGGTAATTAATAAAAAAATAAAGAAATATTACTTGAAAGAAGGAGAGAATGGAAATCAGTCTTATTCCTTTACATTCATACTTTCGTTTTTACCAAGTATAGCAATGTCTGGTTTTACAACCAGCATAAGCAGTCGTGGGCTTGGGAAAAGAAACAGAAAATAAAACAAAACAAAACAAAAATCTAATCCTTGAATAAAATTATCTTTCAGAGGATAATTGTGTGCTACCAATGGATATCCCAGGGGAAATGACAGCAATTCCCCAAAATAGAGTTCAGCAAATGACTTGGGCAAAAGCAGCATTATTTTTAGAAGTGCACGCCCTCCCTAGAGGTTATTTTGAAGAGGAAAAGATTATCTTAGAGCTCTCAGTGTGTTAAACATCCACCACAGTGCATTATTGCCTCACCCAATTGTCTACAGAAACAAAAGAAAGAGAAATAGAGGTTAAAAAAAAAAAAAAAGCTGAAAACATTAATAGATTTGAACTCTGAAACACTTTCTTCTCTTGGCTGTTACAGAATTATACAACCGTTGCCACTAGTTGATTTGACTCATAGCCATGCCAGTGTTCTGACTCCACAGCAGTGCAGTTTTTTTTTTTCAAGTCCAAAATTTTGGGGTCATCCTCAATTCCTCACTTTCTCCTTAAACAACATACATAATCCACCAGCAAATCTTGCTTGCTCAACCTTCAAGGAAATAGCCAGAATCCAGTACTTAGCAGTACCTCTACTACCACGTTCCTGTTCAAACCCTTATCATCTGACCTCTGGATAGTAACAGCAAAACAAACCAAACTAACTGCCATCGGGTGGAATCAGACTCATAGTGACCCCTTCTTGGGTTTCCGAGGCAGTATCACTAAGGAAGTAGATCGCCTAACCTTCCTTACGAGGAATGGCTAGTGGGTTTGAACTGCCAGCCTTCTGGTTAGCAATCAAATGCGTTAGGCACTACACCACCAGATCTCCTGGATAATAACAATACCTTCCTAAATGGCTTCTTGGATTCCAACATTGCTCATTTATAATCAATTCCTAACATAGCAGTTAGTGTAACCTTTTCAAAATTTAATTTAATTCATGTATAACTCTAAAAACCCATCAAAGTTTTTACATTTCACAAGAGGTAAATTTCAGCAAAAATGTTTACAGTGATCCACTAGGTCTATGAGAAACCTTGTTACTTCTCTCACATAATCACCTAAAATTTCTCCTTGCTAACTCTGGTTCAGCCACTCGTCTCCTTGAGTGAGGTTCTTTGAACACAGGAATCTCACTATTGCCTAAAGACCTTTTCACTTACTGTTCTTTTGACCACAAACACACTTTCCTATATAACCAATAAACTGTTCTCTTCATTATTTGAGAGGTATTTTTAATGTATTTTCTGCAAAGGAAATAAAATGGAATAGATTCACCAGCTAGCTACTGATTTGATATTTTCTAACAATCACTATAAGTCCCATGAAAGTAGAGGTTCCCCAAATTCCAAACTGAAACTGGTCAATTCCGTACCACTCATGTACCAGAAGCTCTGGTGGTATAGTGCCTAAGGCACTTGACTGCTAATCAGAAGGCTGGCGATTCAAACCCACCAGTCACTTCTCAGAAGAAAGATTGGGCAATCTATTTCCATAAAGATACTGCCTCAGAAATACAAGGAGGGTTAACTATGAGCTGAAATGGACTCAATAGCAGTGAGGTTTTTTTGATTTATGCACAAGAAATTGGGAAGAGGAAGACAAAATAGAAATAGAATCTAGGATATAACTTTCCTCATCTTAATAAAAGCATCTCATTAAGTACCCATGGGATTGATCTCAGAAAGGAGAATGCATGATCTCAAGAAATCTAGTCCTAAGGACCTTAGAAAATCACCTGTATTAATTTTGCCTGAAAAAGAAACACATAGCCTTTGAATTTTAAATAGAAGTTCCAGTTCCTTATGACAAGTGCTATTTCATAAGTTATTATTATTGTTAGCTGCCATCTACTTGGCCCTTGACTCACGGTGACCCCATGTATTTCAGAGTAGAAATTCTTCATGGGGTTTTCTAGGCTGTAATCTTTTAGAAATCAGACTGCCAAGCCTTTGCTTCCACAGAGCTGTTGGTGGGTTCAAAACATATAACTATCAGTTAGCTGCCAAGTGCAAATTCTTTGCGCCACTCAGAGTCTTATATCATAGGAAATGTATCATAAACCAAGCACCGATGCCAGCTTTTTCTCTTGAATTTTTTTTTTTTTTTTCATATTTCCTGCAGTCACCATTTTCTAATTACAGGAGAAATGTATATTACAAAAAAGGCTTATAAATTTAAAAAGCAAAGTTCATGCAGGTCAAATTTTTAGAGAACTAGTTAAAGTGACCGTAAGCATAAAAGTAAAATGATAGTATCTTCAAGTAGCACATGAATATGAGCAGAGAACCTGCATGTTACCAGTGGATTGCAGCTAGCTGCTAACTGAAAGGTTAGAGGTTCTGAAGCACTTTGGAAGAAGAGATCTAATTCTGAAATCTCAGACACTGAAAACCCTACATGGAACAGTTCTACACTGACACACATTTGGTCACCATGAGTCAGAATCAACTCAACAGCAGCTGTTTTTTTTTTTTTTTCCCCATTTATAAATGCAAAGCACCACTGATCCTATAAACTGAAAAAAAAAAAAAAAAAAAAGTCTCTATCAAGAAGTTTATAAACTAGTGTAGGTACATACAACCACAGCAGTTTTAAATATAATTAATAGCATGGCATATTTTATAGTAAAGGTACAAAGACCTTTTGTGGGATGGAAAACAAATGTAATTTATATCATAGAAGTGGGGAAAGTTTCATGAGATTGCATCTTTTTGTCTGGGCCTTGAAGGAGAAATAGAATTTTGAGAAATAAGAATGGAGAGAAGCCAAGGAAGTCTTTATTTATGTAGTTGTTTATTCATTCATCACAATAAATATATATTGGGTATCTTCTGTGTGTCAAAATATATGTTAGATAAAGAAATAGGTATTTCTCATTCAAAATGAAGAGGATCTGCAAACAATTGAGGATGCATGTGAAAACATTGGGAAGAGAAATCAAATCAGTTGAGGAACTGGTAAGATGAAATAGTATGAGTGGCTGGGTCGACAAAATAAGATTTGGGTGGTAAGCTAGAGACCAGAGAAATGGAAATTATATCTTGTTTTTAAAAGCTTATGATTTTAGTGTAAACCTCTGTACAAGAAGTAGCTATCATCTTTATAATCAATAGCTTTTGAGTTTATGCAGTAGTAGAGGTTTTTTTTTTTTTTTTTTTGAGTAGGGAAATGGCATTGTCAGTGATCTTCTTAGGAGAAAAAAAAAATGTTAATATGACCCCAAAGAGCACTGGGATAATGGGGTTCTTCAAACCAAAACCTACAAATGACTTCATAAAAGAGTTCATTTTGCTTTTGCTCCAGGCATTTTAAGCCCATTTAAATATAATGTAAAACAGGGAAATACAAGGTCAAGAATTTGGTTATAAGGAATTTGCTTCAAAGGAATTTTCTCAAAACTATTAAATGTGTCTGATGTCCCAAACACAATTGTCCTTGGACTTGAGTTATGGGTTTTTAAAGTGGTTATTTCTGGCTGACTGATACAGTGGTGATCCTTGGTCATTTCTCTTTAAAACTCTTGAGTCCCCAAACAGCCAATCTTTTTTTACTATGACTGTCTTAAAGGTTTCCATTTGCCCAGAACAGCATGACTCACATATCCAATCTATACGATAAACCATTGTGATTAAATATACCCCAAGCTGTCTACTCTTCTTTGCTGTATAGACACACTGAACATTCAGTGACTGTGTACTTAGATCAGATATTCAGTTTATCTTTTTTTTTTTTGCAAAAAGCATGCCCGCGTAAATAACACATGCATATATGAAATAGGCAGAAATGACAAAATTATATCAACAAGTTCTGGCATAGTGTGTCCATGCATATACCGCTCATGTTTTGTGACATTTCCAGAAATGAATTTCAGCCTCATTCATCTTCATTCAGTAGTCTGAAAATGTTACTTTTGATCACATTTGTATAATAAAGGTATAAGTAATAGTCAAGAAGTTATGGATTAAGTTTGATAGTACCCCTTTAATTGGAAAATAAACAATTGAAACTCTACATTTGTTCTGGAGAAGTTCACGGCCAGGCCTAAGAGGGAGGAGTTCCTTGAAGCCAATCTGGTGCAAATACATTGTGCTGGAAATTCCAGAGGGTTAGGCAGAGGGCTCTATGCAAGGCTGCTACTGCCTGAGCAGAGGCTGGTCCCAGGGCAGGCAGGAACCATTGACCATGCATACTGAAGTTCCAAGGTGCTGGCCTTATGTGAAGCCAGCCAGCAGGATGGTAAGGATGTGGAATCCACAGGAGGCTGGTCAGACCATTTCATTCTTAGTGAGAGATACCTCTGCACCCACAGCTCTCATGTCCACCTCCTTGGTGTCCAAGTAGGAGGAAGACTCAAAGGAATGTGGGGAAGAATATGTGTGGCCTCACCTGCCTGAGTAGCTTCTCTGGCCCAGAGTGAGCAGACATGTGCTTCTCCTGAGCTAGACCCTGCTTTCTTGGTTAGGGCTGTTTCCGGGCCATAAAAAGTGATTTCTTCTTGCCTCAGAGAAAGCAGGTTGTAAAGCAGGGAGGAAATCCTTCCAGAAGAGGAGCTACTTTAGAAACTCAAATGTAGCCTGGTGAGGGTCTGCTGCTGGGAACTAAACCTCAACATCAACAGACACCAAAATGGAGATTTAACATTAAATCCTTTGGACAGGGAAAAAAAAAAAAAAAGAAAATTGACGTCATAAACATGTAAAAAATGTTGGAATAGTGTTCTTCTGAAAATAATGCATGGGGGTTGCATGATCTGCAAAACCATATAACACATGTGTAATTTGTATAAAAGTACAGTGTGTGGAATACAGTAATGTTAAGTGAGAGAATCTCACCTGTGCTGGGAATATTCATCTTCATATCCCACTGCTTATTGCCCCTTAGGAGTCTCTGGGTGGTGCAAATCATTCACATGCTTGGCTGCTAATCAGAAAGCTGGAGGTCCACTCAGAGGCAACCTTGTAGAAAGGCCTGAAGATCTACTTCCAAAAAATCAGCCTATGGTGAACCCTATGGAGAACAGCTTAAATCTGACATACATGGAACTGCCATGAGTTGACGTCTACTGAATGTCCATTTGTTTTGGTCTCCTCTAAATCCTTCTAGGGGTGATCCCCAGCTTGCCAAGGTTTAATAATAATAATAATAATAATGGTAGACAACATATCAGTCTATATAATTGGCACCAAAGATCCAGAGATCACTTAAGTATCCAATTATGTTTAGAATTTAGTACTTCAGCTAAGTCAGGTTTCCCTATATCTTTGCAGAGAATCTTCCATAAACTTCTATTCATGCCTAAGTAGAAATTCTTATATATAATGTACCTAAAAATTGGCCAAACAGTAAGTGTCCCCAAAATCCAAATCTCCTCTGCAATCTTCCTGACACATAGTTTCATTGACTTCCAAACTCAAAAGTTCTTGGATGGTATTTGTGATATATATGTGTAGTATAACAGAAACCAACTCTGGCTACTGGAGAACTGGGTGGCCAAACATTATTCTGTATCTGTATGTGTAGAGTTATTAGGTGCCAACAATGATGAAAAAGGTAAGAATTGACCTCTTGCCATTAAATAATACATATATTAAAAAGGCAGGCTCTTCTACCAAAAAATAAAATACTTCGGAATAAATCTTATGAGGGACACAAAAGACCTGTATGAAGAAGACTATAAAACACTAACCTATAAAACACTACTTCAAAAAGCAGTAAGATACCTACATAAATGGAAGAAACATACCATACTCATGGATAGAAAGATTGAACATTGTGAAAATGTCAATTTTACTCAAAGAATTTCTATACATTCAATGAAATCCCAACCCAGATCCCATCAACATTCTTTAAGGATATGGAGAAACCGGTCACTAACTTTATACGGAAAGGAAGGAGACCTTGGATAAGCAAAGCACTACCAAAGAAGAAAAAAATAAGAGGTCTCATACTCTCAGGTCTCAAAACCTACTATACAGCCACAGTAGTCAAAAGTGCCTGGTATTAGTACAATGACAGACACATAGAGACCAATGGAATAGAATTGAGAATCCAGAAATAGATCCATTGACCTGTGGACAGCTGATTTTTGACAAAGGGTTGAAATCCATTAAATGGGGAAGAGTTTGTTCAACAAACGGTGTTACCAAAAATGGATATCTATTTCCAGAAAAAAGGAAAAAAGATCTGTACCTCACACCATACACAAAAACTAACTCCACATTGATCAAAGACTTAAATGTGAAACCTAAAACTATAAAATTCCTAAACGAAATTCCTAAAGGCAAACCACCTGAGAAACCCAAGAAAGTCCTTATGAGTCAGATCCAATTCGGTAGCAGTGAGTTTGGTTTGCTTCTTATATATGGCATAAATAGAATATCAAGCATAACTCAAAATTCACAAGCAGCAGAAGAGAAACTAGATGAATGGGACCTTCTAAAAATTAAATTTTTGTATGCTTTCAAAGATCTCTCCAAAAGAGTCAAAAGAGAACCTACAGATTGGGAAAAAATATTCGTCCATGGCATATCTGACAAGGGACTTATCTCTAGAATTTATAGAAAAGTCCAACACCTCAACAACAAAAAGACAAACAATCCAATTAAAAAATGGGCAGAAGACATGAATAGACACTTCACCAAAGAGGATATTTAGGTGGCCAACAAACACATAAACAAATGTTCATGATCGTTAGCCATTAGAGAAACAGAAATCAAAAAAAGAATGAGATACTATCTTGCCCCAGCACTAGTAGCAAAGTTCAACAAGACACAAAATAACAAATGCTGGCAAGGATGTGGAGAGATTGGGACTCTCATACACTGCTGGTGGGATTGTCAAATGATACAACCACTGTGGAAAGCAGTATGACAATTCCTTAAAAAGTTGGAATTAGAAATATCATTTGAGCCAGCTATTCCATTACTAGGTATATATCTTAAAGAAGTGAGAGCCAGGACAAGAACAGATATGTCCACACCCATGTTCATCACAGCAGTATTTACAATAGCCAAAAGATGGAAACAACCTAGATGCCCATCAACAGAAGAATGGATAACCAAACTATTGTACTTACACAAAATGGAATACTATGCAACCCTGAAGAATAATGTACAATCTGCAAAATACCTCATAATGTGGATGAACTTAGAGGACATTATGCTGAATGAAGTAAGTCAATCACAGAAGGACAAATATTGTATTAGTTTATTATTGTAAAAAGTCAAGGGAAGGTTTATATATGGAAGGAAACTTTCTTTGTTGGTTATGAGAACACTTAGATAGGTAGAGATAAGTATTGATTTGGGTGAAAGGAGAGGAAATGTAACAAATGTGAGTGATCAACATAGTGACATTGAGTAAGAGGAAGACAGAAGGGTGCATGTGAGGTACAGACAACAAAGATGAACCTTTTCGCACATACAACACTGCATTGTCAGTGAAGGCAAACATGGATATGTGGGTGGATAGATGGGTGGACAAGCTGAATGATTATGAATGTTTATGCAGGGGAGAGTGTGCCCATAACCATATGTAAAGTTGGCAGGCAATGTTTCTACAAGTGTGTGTGTATATTCTGTCAGAATTTCCAGGTATATAGTAGAGCTGACAAGGGTTGTAGTCACTTCTTTGCCACAGCCAGCTACCCAGAGGGAGTAAGTAGTTGGCTCTGTGGGCTCAGGACCATGGTCACAGGGGACATCATGCTCAATTGGCATAGGAGCTCTGGTGGCATTTGACTGCTAACCAGAAGGCTGGGGGTTCAGAGCCACCAGCCACTCCTCAGAAGGAAGGTTGGGCAATCTACTTCCGTGGAGATACCTTCTTGGAAAGCTATGAAGGGGTTGCTATGAGTCAGATCTGACTTGACGGCAATGAGTTTGTTTTTTTTTTGGTATTTTACTACACAAAAACACTGTTCCAAATCCTGCTTTGGCCAGTAGCAACTGGAATCTTAAAAGCTTATAAGTGGCCATCTGCATCCAAGGATGGGTATCTCCTCATCCAGAGAAAAGAAGAATGAAGAGAACCAAAGACAAATGGAAACAGTCCAAGGGACTGGAACACAATGCAATCCTCAGCCTATTTGACTATGAGACCAGAAGAACTGCATGGTGCCCAGCTATCTCTGTCAACTACTTGGAGGAGGATACTTGTAGGAGATCCCAGATAGAGTGGGAGAACAATGTGGAACAAAACTCACAATCATAAAATTATTACCAGTTTTGCTGGTCTGATAGAGCCTGGTGAAACCTTTAGACTATGGCCCCCAGCTGCCCTTCAGGTCTGGAATTGAACCCGCTCCTATGGCTTTCACCCAAACAAAAAACAGGCACATGAGCTGAACATTTACATTAGGTAGATACACTCCTTGGAGAGATCAATCATGGGAGAATAGAAGGGCTATGTATGCACAGAGATACAGCTTGGGGGCATGAGTGCATAGGAGAGAAGGACACCAGGAAGAGGTAACTATGGGGAGGAAGTGGGAAGAGAGCTGTTGCTTTGTGGGAAATTGCAGTCAATGTCATGAGACAAAAGTGTATGTGAACTGTTTCATAAAAAAAGAATTTGCTCTGTAAACTTTCACCTAAATCACAATAAAAATTTTTCTATTAAAAAAAAAAAAAAGTCAGGCACAATGAGAGGCAAGATATCAATTACATGGAAAAGAAACAAAATTTTTTCCCTTTCCCCTTGCTCAGGACTGAGGATTCATGATTTGTGTGTGACTTGAAGTTTTCAGTGTCCAAAGTAGCTGAATACATCAAATTAAGTGTATCATCCTTCACCCAGTAGCTTAGTCCAAAACTAGGTGTGTTCCTTGATTCCTCTTTTCCTTCATATCTCTTATGAAATCCATTAGCAAGTCTTGTCACTGGTACATTAGAATTATATTATAAACTCCACTGCTAACAAATAATGGCAAGCACCAATCATGTCTCACCTAGACTGCTGCAAAATACCTCTAACTGAGGTCCCTGCTCCCAGGATTGCCACATACTACCCTGTGCCCTCTACAGGGTATCCTACAAGCAGATGAAGGAATTGCTCTAAAAAAGAATATCAGATCTCATCACGTCCTTGCTCAAAACTCTCCAATGATTTCCCATCAGTTGCTGAATCAAAATCAAAATCAAAATCAAAATCAAAATCGAAATCCTTACCACTGTTCACAAGGCTTTACATAGTCCAGCTCAGCTTACTGTTTAGATTTCATCTCCAAGTACCTCCCATTCTTTTATTTTCCTGTAACCTGAGAGGGCATTCCACACAGCATCCCTCTGTTCTGTTTGAATGGCTGTCTCTTAGTTTATGTACTGGCTCCTCAAGAACATAATTGTCTAGCATTCCCATTCTTCTCAATGTTTTTCCTAATTTGTTAAGATCCACACAGCCAAATGCTTTTGTATGGTCAATAAAACAGAGGTCCTTCTGGTATTCTTTGCTTTCAGCCAAGATCCATTTGACATCGTTAATGATACCCCTTGTTCCATGCCCTCTTCTGAATCCAACTTGAATTTCTGGCTGTTCCCAGTCAGTGTACTGCTGCAACAATTTTTGAATTACTTTCAGCATTTTACTTGCATGTAATGTTAATGATATTGTTCAATAATTTCCATATTCTGTTGGATCCCCTTTCTTTGGAATGGGCACAAATATGGATCTCTTCCAGTCAGGTGGCCAAGTAGCTGTCTTCCAAAGTTTGTGGCATAAATAAGTGAGTTCTTCCAAAGTTGCATCTGTTTGTTGAAACATCGCAATGGGTATTGCATCAGTTCCTACAGCCTTGTTTTTCACCAATTCCTTCAGTGTAGTTTGGGCTTCTTCCTTCATTATCATTGGTTCTTGATCATGTGCTACTCTTTGAAATGGTTGAATATCAAACCAGTTCTTTTTGGTGCAGTGACTCTATGTATTTCTTGTATCTTCTTTTCATGCTTCCTGTATCATTCAATATTTTGCCCATAGAATCTTCAATATTGCAACTCAAGGCTTGAATTTCTTCTTCCATTCTTCCAGCTTGAAAAATGCTGACTGTGTTATTCCCTTTTGATTTGCTAGCTCTGGGTCTTTACACATTTCATTATAATACTTCATTGTGATTTGGGTGAAAGTTTACAGAGCAAATTCACTTTCCATACAGAAGTTCACATACAATTTGTCTCATGACATTGACCACAATTCACCACAATGCAACAGCTCCCTTCCCACTTCCTCCTGATAGTTACCTCTTCCCAGTGTCCATCCCTCCATGTACTCCTGCCCCCTAAGCTATCTCCCTGTGCATAAACAGCCCTTCTTTCTCCCATGATTGTTCTCTCCAAAGAATGTATCCACCTAATGTAAATGTTCAGCTCACATGCTTGGCTTTTGTTTGGCTGGAAGCAACGGGAGTGGGTGCAATTCCAGACATGAAGGGCAGCTATGGGCCATAGTTTTAGAGGTTTCACCAGGCTCTATTAGACCAGCAAATCTGGTCCTTTTTCTTTTTCTTTTCTTTTTTTTTTTTTTACTGATTGTGAGTTTTATTCTCCCACTCTATCCGGTATCTCCTACATAGATCCTCCTCCAAGTGGTTGACAGTGGTAGCCAGGCACCATCTAGTTCTTCTGTTCTCTTGGTCTTTCAGGCTGAGGATTGCATGGTGTACCCGTGCCTTGGACTAATTGTTTCCACTTGTCTTTGGTTTTCTTCATTCTTCTTTGCTCTGGACAAGGAGAAACTTGTCGTTGTATCTAGATGGCCATTTGCAAGCTTTTAAGTTATCAGTTGCTAATCACTAAAGTAGAATGTGTAACAATGTTTTTTGTGTAGTATGTTATGCCAATCGAGCTTGATGTTCCCTGGAACCATGGTCCTGAGCACACAGGTCCAACTACTCACTTCCTCTGGGTAGCTGGCTGTGGTGAAAAAGTGACTACAATCTTGTCCCTTGTCACTTCTTCTATGTACCTGGGAATTCTTAGAGAATATACAAATACATTTGTAGAAACATTGTCTATCAAGCCTATATATGGTCGTGGGCACACTCCCCCCTGCAGAGACATACCTAACAATTAAGCCTGTCCACCCATCCATCCATCCACCCATAGATCAATGTTTGCCTTCACTGACAACAAAGTACTCTATGTGTAAAAAGGGTTCACCTTTATTTTCTGTACTTTCCATTCACCTCTCTCTGTCTTCCTCTTCCCTAATGCTACTATGCTGATCACTCACATTTGGTATATTGCCCTTCCCTTCATCCAAATCAATACTTATCTCTACCTATCTTACAGTGTTCCTTCCTCTTCCCTCCCACCCCTGCTAACCAACAAAGAAAATTTCCTTCCACATATAAGGCTTTTCTTGACTTTTTACAATAACAGACTAATACAATATTTGACCTTCTGTGATTGACTTATTTCACTCAGCATAATGTCCTCCAGTTCATCCACGTTATGTGGTATTTTGCCGATTCTATATTATTCTTTAGAGTTGCATAGTATTCCATTGTGTGTATGTACCATAGTTTGGATATCCATTCTTCTGTTGATGGGCACATGGATTGTTGCCATCTTTTGGCTATTGTAAATAGTACTGTGATGAACATGGGTGTACATACATCTGTTCTTGTCCTGGCTCTTATCCTTTAGGATATATACCTAGTAAAGAAATTGGTGGGTCAAATAGTATTTTTAATTCCAACTTTTTAAGGAATTGACATACTGCTTTCCATCGTGGTTGTTTCATTTGACAGTCCCACCAGCAGTGTATGAGAGTCCCAATCTCTCCACATCCTCATAATCATTTGTTATTATCTGTCTTCTTAAACTTTGCAACTAGTGCTGGGCAAGAGGGTATCTCACTGTTTTATTGATTTGTGTCTATCTAACGACTAATGATCTGAGCATTTCTTTATATGTTTGTTGATCACCTGAATATCCCCTTTGGTGAAGTGTGTATTTATGTCTTCTGCCCACTTTTAATTGGATTATTTGTGTTTTTGTTGTTGAGGTGTTGGAGTTTTCTACAAATTTTAGAGAAAAATCCCTTGTCAGATATGTCATGGCTGAATATTTTTTCCCAATCTGTAAGTTCTCTTTTGACTCTTTTGGAGAAGTCTTTGGAAGTACATAAAAATTTAATTTTCAGAAGGTCTCATTCATCTAGTTGATCTTCTGCTGTTTGTGTATTTTGGGTTATGCTTGATAGTCTTTTTATGCCATATATTAGGACCCCTAAATTTGTCCCTAGTTTTTCCTTGAGGAACTCTATAGTTTGGGATTTCACATTTAAGTCTTTGATCCATCTGGAGTTAGTTTTTGTGTACAGTGTAAAGTACAGATCTTGTTTCATTTTTCTGCCATTGGATATCCAGTTTTGCCAGCACCATTTATTAAACAATTAATCGCTTCCCCATTTAATGGATTTCGGCCCTTTGTCAAAGATCAGCTGACCATAGGTCAATGGATCTATTACTGGGTTCTCAATTCTGTTGCATTGGTCTATGTGTTTGTCATTGTACCAATACCAGGCAGTTTTGACTACTGCAGCTGTACAGTAAGTTTTAAGATCTGGTAGTGTGAGACCTCCTACTTTATTTTTCTTTTCCAATAATGCTTTGCTTATCTGAGGTCTCTTTTCTTTCCATGTAAAGTTAGTGATTAGTTTTTCCATATCCTTAAAGTATGTTGAAAATATATAGAATGAGATTGCATTGAATGTATGGATTGCTTTGGGTAGAATTGACATTTTCACAGTGTTCAATCTTCTTATCCATGAGCATGGTATATTCTTCCATTTATGTAGATCTCTCGGGGTTTCTTAAAGTAGTCTTTTATAGTTTTCTTTGTGCATGTCTTTTTCATCCCTAGGTAAGATTTATTCCCAAGTATTTTATTTATTTATTTAATTTTGGTAACTATTGTAAATGAAGCTCTGGTAGCGTATTGCCTAAGGCACTTGACTGCTAACCAGAAGGCTGGCTGTTCAAACCCACCAGCCACTCCTCAGAAGGAAGGTTGGGCAATCTACTTCTGTAGTGATACTGCCTCAGAAACCAAAGGAGGGGTCACTATGAGTTGGGTCTGACTCGATGGTACATAACAAGAGCCACAACATTGTAAATGGTATTGACCTCCTTGTTTCTTTGTTTCAGCAATCTCTTTGCTGGTGTAGTGGAGTCCAACTAATTTTTGGATTTTGATCTTGTATCCTGCCACAATGCTAAATCTCTCAATAAATTCCAGCAGATTTTCTACTGAGTCTCTTGGGTTTTCTAGATATAGGATCATATCATCAGCATGTATGGGTACTTTGACTTCTTCCTTACCAATTTGGATGGCTTTGACTTCCCTTTCTTGCCTTATTGCTCTGGCTAGGACTTCCAATACAATGTTGAGTAGAAGTGGTGATAGAGGGCATCCTTGTCTGATTCCTATTCACAAAGGGAATGGTTTCAGTCTCTCTCCATTGAGAAGAATGTTGGCTGCTGGTTTTGCATATATGCCCTTTATTAAGTTGAAGAATGTCCCTTCTATTCCTATTTTGCTGAGAGTTTTGATCAGGAATGGGTGTTGTATTTTATCAAATGCCTTTTCTGCATTGATTGATATGATCATGTGTTTCTTTTCCTTTGTTTTACTTATGTGATGAATGACATTCATGGTTTTTCTAATGTTGAACCATTCTTGCATACCTGATATGAACCCCACTTGGTTATAATGAAGTATATCCTTGATATGTTGCTGGAGTCTACTACCAAGGATTTTGTTGAAGATTTCTGCATCTATATTCATGAGGTATATTGGTCTGTTGTTTTTCTTCTTAGTGATGTCTTTGCCTGGTTTTGGTATTAAGGTTATGCTTACTTCATAAAATGAATTTGGGAGGAATCTATCCTTTTCTATGTCTTGGAATAGTTTAAGTAGTATTGGTGTCAGTTCTTCTACTAATGCTTGGTAGAATTCTCCAGTGAAATCATCTGGGCCGGACTTTTTTAGTTGGTAATTTTTTGATGACCTGTTCAATTTCTTCTTTGTTATAGATCTGTTCAACTTTTCCAATTCAGTCTGGGTTAGTTTAGGTAAGTGATATGTCTCTAGAAACCTGTCCATTTCTTCTAGATTTTCAAATTTGTTGGAGTACAGTTCTTCATAGTATCCTGATATTATCCTTTTTATTTCAGTTGGTTCTGTTGT
>NW_006921737.1:3938123-3943386 GCF_000298275.1 Orycteropus afer afer | reverse complement strand
TTAATGATTATATAATGTGTTTCCTTGTGTCATATGGTGGTTTTGTCTTAAAGTAAATTTGATCAGAAATTAGTATTGCCACTCCTGCTCTTTTTTGATTGTCATTTGCTTGATATATATTTTTTCCAACCTTTTAGTCTTTTTTTCTTTGTCTCTATGGTGTGTCTCTTGTAGACAGCATATTGATGGGTTAGGTTTTCTTATCCAGTCTGCAACTCTCTGTCTCTTGAGTGGTGCATTTAATTCATTGACATGCAGTATAATGATCAACAAGTATGAATTGGTTCTAGTCATTTTGTTTTGTATTTTTTCATGGTTTTCCTGGTTTCTTTGTTCCATATAATTTTCTGTGTTGAGTTCATTATGTTTATGAATCAGTTATCATTTCCTTTCTTGCTGTTGCTTTAATATTTGCTAAATATATGTGCTTGTCCTCTTTTTATTGTGATGTGAAGGTTTATCATTTTTCTTTGAGTTTATCCTGCAATTTATAATTTTCTCCCTGACTTTAGAATAGTCCATTGTAACTTGTAACTCTCTTGTCTTCCTCACCACTTAGAAGTTCTGTAACTACACTATTTTTTTTCCTTCTTTTTGGTTTGTAATTGTCCTCATTTGCCAATTGATGTCTCTGGTTCCCTCTTTACAGTCTTGTAAGCTTATTTTACTTTGGATACTTCCATAGCTGTGTTGGTTTCTTGGTCATCTTATATATTAATGGTGGGTTGTTGTTTGCTATTATTGGTTCTCTGATCAGAGGACTCCCTTTAGTATCTCTTGTAAGGGTGGTGTGGTTTTAACAAATTCCTTTAGTATTTGCTTATCTGGAAATCTCCTAATTTCACCATCATATTTGAGGGACAATTTTGCCAGCTATATAATTCTTGGTTGGAAATTTTTCTCTTTCAGCGTTTTATATATACCATCCCATTGCCTTCTCACTTGCGTGGTTTCTGCTGAGAAATCAGAGCATATTCTTATTGGTTGTCCTTTGTACATAACTTTTCATTTTTCCCATGCTGCTTTCAAGATTCTTTCTTTGTCTTTGGTTTTGGTGAATTTGATGATGATATGTCTTGGTGATTTTCTTTTGGGGTCTATCCTGTTTAGGGTTCGTTGGACTTCTGGAATGGATATATTCTCCTCTTTCATTATATCAGGGAAGTTCTCTTCCAAAAAATCTTGGAAATTTTTTGCAGTGGTTTTATTTTTCTCTTCCTGTTATGGAATTCCAATTACATATGGGTTATTTTTTTTGATGGTATCCCACATGAACCTTTGGCTTTCTTCATTTTGTTTTGATCTTTTTTCTGATTGATCCCTTTCCAAAGAAGTATTCAGGTATTTGTCTTAAATCTCATTGATTTTGTCTTCCATTGATTCAACTCTACTCCTTTGCTCTTTCAAGGTGTTATCTATTTCTGAAAATTTATTATTAATATTCTGATTTTCTATCTGTAGATTTTGTATCATTTCTAATTTTTCATTTATTTTGTCATTTCATTCTTGCATTTTCTTCCAAAATTGTTCTAGGGTTTTCTCTATGTTTTCCTTAATTTTGTTGGTGTTTTCATTAATCTATCTCTCAATCCTTTGAAGATACCTAAATATAATTCTATTGAATTCCTTATCAGTGGTTTCCAATGCTGCTTCTTCCTCAGGGATGTATCTTGCTCCCTTGTTTCTACCACTTTATCTTGCTTCTTTGTGTGGACTGTGATAGTCTGTTGTATCTGAGACATTGGGACATTGTTGTATTCAGATCTCTATTAACTGTTTGTGAAGAACAGCTAATGGTGAGTTAGGTTTTTCTTGGTGGTCATTTATTTTTGGCCAGTTGATGGAGAAAGAAGTGGTGGCTCTCACTCAGTAAGGGGAGCTTTCTAGTCATTCATGTCCTGAATGTCCTTGTGTTTCCTGACATTCAGAGCCTATTCTTAAGTCTCTGGAATCTTGGAGAACACTGTAGCTTTAAATATAAAAAATGGCTGAACTATTTGTAAATATTCAAAATGGCTGCATCCTCCGGACCGGCAAAAGTATATAGCTCAGCCAGCCTTCCTCTTCACTGCTTCCCTTTTTATGTACCAGCCACCAGTGCAGTCCTCCATGCAGCCCCTGGCTAGCAGGGCCAATTTTTACATTAATTCTTAGGTCCTAACACCACTTGGCATATCCAAGCTATCTGTGCTTTCAGAATTACTAACAGACTGCAGGTCCATATGTTTCCTTTTTCAGTGTTTTCATGCAGGTTTTTCTACTCGTTGGAGTTTAGTCCACTTCTATATCCTTCCCTTCAAAGCTCTGGGCTCCAAAATTATTCTCTGTTTCTGTGTTAATTGGTTCCTCTTTTTATTATTAAAGAGGGTCTGTGTAGTCTGTCTGCCTATTCCATCATCCTACCTGAACCATAATACTTTATTTTGTCTTCTCAAGCTGCCCTTTGAAATGTTCTGTTCAGCCTTTTTACTTAATCATTTCTTAGCTTTACATACTCTCAGAGGAATTTTCATAGTATCTTCTGACATCTATTTTACCATTTCTTCCTTTCCTATCTTTCTAAAGACCTTTTGCTTTCTTCATATATGATGTCCTTGATGTCATCCCACAATTTTTCTGGTCTTCAGTCATTACTGTACAATTTGTCAAATCTGTTCTTGAAATGGTCTCTAAATCCATGTGGGATATACTCAAGGTCATACTTTGGCTCTCACAGTCCTGTTTTAATTTTCTTAAGCTTCCATTTCAACTTCCATATAACCAATTCATGGTCTATTCCACAGTCGGCCCTTAGCCATGTTCTGACAGATAATATTGAGCTTCTCCATCATCTCTTTCTACATATGTCGTTGATTTGATTCCTGTGTATTCTGTCTGGTGAGCTGAGTTGTATAGTGGATGTTTATGTTGTTGGAAAAATATATCTGCAATGAATAAGCCTTTGGTCTTCCAAAATTCTATCATGTGCTTTTTGGCATCATTGCTATTAATAAGACCACATTTCCGAGATCCTTTTTCTTTGTTTCCAACTTTCACATTCCAATTACCAGTAATTATCAGTGCATCTTTACTGCATACTTGATCAATTTCAGATTGCAGAATTTGGTAAAAATCTTCAATTTCTTCATATTTTGCATTAGTGGTTGGTGTGTAAATTTGGAAGAAAAAAAAAAAACAGTTGTACTTACTAATTTGTCTTCCTGGACTGCTCTGGTGGTGTAGTGCCTAAGGCATTTGACTGTTAAACCAGAAAGCTTATGGTTCAAACCCGCCAGCCACTCCTCTAAAGGTACATTGGGCAGTCTACTTCCATAGTGATATTCTATAGTGATACTTGGAAACCCAAGGAGGGGTTATTATGAGTCAGATCCAACTTGACAGGAGTGAGTTTGGTGTTTTTGGTTTGGACTATAATAACATGGCTCTTGAAAGTGTGAAAAAGAAAAGGTGTCATGTTGAAGACTAAGATGTACCTGACCCAAGCCATGGTATTTTCAGTCTCCTCATATGTACACAAAAGGCAGACAATGAATAAGGAAGATCGAGGAAGAATTGATGCTTTTGAATTATAGTGTTGGTGAAGAATACTTAATGTATCATGGACTGTTAGAAGAAAGAACAAATCAGTCCTGGATGAAGAATAGCCAGAATGATCTTTGGAAATAAGAATGGTAAGATTTTGTTTCATATACTTTGAATATGTTATCAAAGGGACCAATCCCTGCAAAAAAGACATCATACTTGGTGATGTAGTAGCTGTTGTTAGGTTCCATTGAGTCAATTCTGACTCATAGTGACCCTGTTTACAACAGAAACAAACACTGCCTGGTCTGATGCCATCTTCATAGTCATTGCTATACTTGAGCCCATCATTGGATGGACACTGTGTCTGTCCATCTTGTTGAGGGTCGTAGCCTTTTTTGCTGGAGTAGAGAGTCAGTGAAAAAGGAAGACCCTCAACAAGATGGATTGTCACAATAATTGCAATAATGAGCTCAAGCATAGCAATGATTGTAAAGATGGCACAGGATCAGGCATTATTTTTCTCTGCTGCACATAGGGTCACTTTTAATCAAAACTAATGTGATGGCTCTTGTTTTGGTTACCTAGTGCCACTCTAAAAGAACATACCACAAATAGGTGGCTTTAACAAACAGGAGTTTATTCTCTTACAGTTTTGAAGGCTAAAAGTCCAAGTCCAAAGTGCTGGGCTCTAAGGGCTGGGTGAAAGCCCCTTGACCTTGGGCTTCAGCTCTCCCTCTTGCTCCAGGCCCACTGAAGCTAGAGGCATCTCTTCACTCATGCAACTGTTGGCTACTGAGACTGTCAAACCCAAGGTTCACAAGTGAAAAGGCACAGTCCTCATATTACCAAACCACACAGCAGGCCATTAATTCAAGTCCATTAAAATTCCCAAGATTAACAGGGCAACATGGCAGGCTGCTGAACAATGACTTGGCTACATGTAGGATTCAAGTGTGCCATTAACTAGAGACTGTCTTCAAAGCTACTTCTTATATACTGGAAGCAGACCACATCCTAAAGTAGCTATTCAGCTCCTCCAGTAGATTCCACCATGGAAATGATTGCCAATCTTACCATGGGGAATAACTACATCCAGCTGCCCAGCCAATCATCCAGGCCCAGCCAAGTTGACACACAAAGTTAACTACCACAACACCTAACAACAACAAATAGAGCATTGATGGTTCAGTGGTAGAATTCTTTCTTTCCATGCAGGAGACCTGTGTTTGATTCCCAGCCACTACACTTCATGTCAGTGGAGGTTGCTTGTTGCTATGATGAACAACAAGCTTCACCAGAGCTTCCAGACTAAGACAGACTAGAGAGAAATCCCTGGCAATCTACTTTGAAAACCAGCCAATAATAACTGTATGGATCAAAATGGTCAGACTCAAAGCTGATTAAAGGGATGGCATTGGACTGAGAAGTGTTTCATTCTATTGTGCATATTGGGTCACCATGAGTAAGAAGCAACTCAGTGGCAGCTAACACAATACTTTTAACACAGCCAGCTCTTTCCTGCTTACAGGTTTTAACTTGCTCTTTCCTTTTCCCAGAATTTTTTCAGCAGGAGTTTTTAATAGCTAGATCCTTCATATCAGATGGGTTTCTGTCCAAATGTTGCCTCCTCAGACCATTCTTTTTTCAACAACACAAACGGAGGCTGTACACGTGGACTTCACCAGATGGAACACACAGGAATCAGATTGACTACATCTGTGGCAAGAGGCAGTGGAAA
>NW_006921737.1:3918492-3936048 GCF_000298275.1 Orycteropus afer afer | reverse complement strand
GGAGGGTTGACGAAAGAGGGGGAGGCCTTCGAGGAGATGGATTGATACAGTGGCTGCGATGATGGGCTCAAGTATAGCAGGGATTGTGGGGCTGGCGCAGGATCAGGCAGTGTTTCGTTCTGCTGTGCATGGGGTCGCTATGAGTCAGAAACAACTCGACGACACTTAACAACAACAACAACAGACCGTCCTTTGTAAAATGATCCCCATCTCCATTCTCTATACACTAACTACCTACATTTTTTTTTTCCTTAACACTCCGAATACCAAACTCATTGCCGTCAAGTAAATCCCAACTCATAGCGACCCTATAGGACAGAGTAGTACTACACCATAGGGTTTCTAAGACTGTGAATATTTATAGAAGCAGACTGTCACATCTTTCTCCTGAGGAACAGTTAATGGGTTAGAACCTATGAACTCTCAGTTAATAGCCAAGAGTTTTAACCACTTCCCCACCAGGGTCCCTTCTTAACACTCACATCACCTGAAACAGCATCTATTTATTTGTTTAATATCTTTAACTTTCACTAGAATATAATTTCCATATAAGTGCTAGGACTTTGTTTCATTCACCACTGTCCCCTCAAAACTTAAACCATTGCCTGGTACATAATAAGTGCTGAATATATAAGCATTAAATGAAAAACACAAACTAAGGTCCTTGGGCAAAACACGATAGCTGCCGATCTTTTTCAGGCAGAGTATTTGATGGGTGCATTAAAACTATTCAGATTTTAGTTTCAAAAGACTTTCCATTTCTGTCAACCATTTTATAAATTCAATGCTTGTTGTACATTATTTTCTGTTCAATTTTTTTCTCTTTTTAATGAATACAAATAAAATGGGTGGCTATCATCTGCCTTGTTTTTTATAGCAATCACTCCCATGAGTATTGGAAATGAAATGAGATCCAAAGACAGTATTAAAATAAAGGCCTGAGGGATTGTGAAAAAAAAAAAAAAAAAAGCACTAAATCTGGAATCACATGTTCACTGACTATTGGAGTAAGATATTCCTTAGAGAAAGACTTAACCCTGATCAGGAAATTCTTTCTCTGGATTAGGGATCAGGACATTCCTAAACAGGAACAGGCATGGCATAATCTAAAAAAGATTCTGAATTAATTAATCTACCATGTATGTGGGAGCTCTGGTCAGGAGCTCTGGTGGTGCAGTAGTTGATGCAGTCAGCCGCTTACCAAAAAGTCTGCAGTTCAAAACCATCAGCCGTTCCAGAGAAGAAAGATGAAGCCATCCACTGTGGGCCAGTTCTACTCTGTCCTAAGGGTCACTGTGAGTCAGAGTGAACAAAATGGCAGTGGGTTTTGGGGCATGAACTATAATGGATCTTACTAAACCTATGAACTAAAACAAATAACCTCTGATTCTCTCTTAAAATTTCAAATAAAAAAGAGATGATATTAAAAATGACAATGCTGGCTAACATGTAAGAGAAGAACTGAACCTTGAATACTTCATCTAAAAAATTGGTACTAATCATGTCTATGCCCACAAAACTATGATGAGGACCAAACAAAGAAGAGTAAGTAAATGGGCTTGAATTAGTATAATGTGCTAGAGGAATATTAAGGTTATCGTGAGCACTGTACTGTCAGTTCATTTGACTCAAGCAGAGAACCCAATGTGGCACTGCAGACCAAACACTAATTATGGGAGGTAGGAAACTAGAATCTGAGTCTCAACTCAAATATTAACTTGTTGGGTGCCCTTGAGTCTTTCATCTCTCTTACCTGACTTTCATTATTATGAAAAGAAGAGTCCAAAGCACTATCAAAATCCCTAGGCAATGCAAACATTTAGTGTGCTCAGTTGCTAACCAAAAGGCTGGACATTAAAATCCACCCAGAGGCACACTGGAAGAAAGCCCTGGGTGATCTACATCCAAAATATCAGCCACTGAAAACCCTGAAGAGCACAGTTCTACTCTGACAAAGATCAAGTTGCCATGAGGCCAAGTTGACTCCAGAACGCTGGGTTGTTGTTATGTTGTTGTTGTTTGTTTTTTAAGAACTCTTTCAAGCTTGATGCTATGACTTTTTATATTTCCTGGCATAACCATAATATTTTGTTGCTGAAAACTTAAGTAGACTGTCTATTCAATGCCTATATTTCTTTCCAAACCAAAAACCAAACTCATTGCCATAAAGTTGATTCTGACTCATAGCGATTTCCATTGTGTTTCTGAGGCTGTAAATCTTCATGGAAGTAGATCACTCCATGTTCCTCCTGCAGAGCAGCTGGGGAGTTATGAGCCACTGACCTTCTGGTTAGCAGCCAAATACCTTATCTTCTGCTCCACCAGAACTCCTTATATTTCTTTCCAGGACAGTAAATTGAAGGAAATAACCTTAGGAGAAAAGATACTTGGCTCTAGAACAGGCGATTGAAAATACAATGGCTTGTGTTAGACTCATCTTAGCCTTCAAAGTGATATCTTTGCTCTTCAACACTTTAAAGAGATCTTTGGCAGCAGATTTACCTAGTGCAATACAACATGTAATTTGTTGCCTGTTTCTTCCATGGGTATTTATTGTGGATCCAAGTAAAATGAAATCTTTGACAACTTCAATCTTTTCTCCATTTATCATGATGCTGCTTATTGGTGCAATTGTGAGGATTTTTGTTTTCTTTATGTTGAAGTGTACTCCATACTGCAGACTGTAGTCTTTTAATCTTCATCAGTAAGCGTAACGTCATCTTCACTTTGTGCAAGCAAGGTTGTGTCATCTGTATATTGCTGGTTGTTAATGACTCTTCCTCCAATCCTGATGCTGCATTCTTCTTCGTATAGCCTGACTTCTCAGATTATTTTCTCAGCATACAGATTGTATAAGTATGGTGAAAGAATACAACCTTGATGCACACCATTCCTAACTTTAAACCATGCAGTATCCCCTTGTTCTATTTGAAAGACAGCCTCCTGGTCTATGTACAGGATCCTCATGAGCATAGCTAAGTGCTCTGGAATTCCCACTCTTTGCAATGTTATCCGTAATTTGTTATGATACACATAGTCAAATGCCTTTGTATAGTCAATAAAACACATGTAAACATCCATCTGGTATTCTTTGCTTTCAACCAAAATCTATCTGACAGCAGCAATGATATCCTTCATTTTATGTACTCTTCTGAATCCAGCTTGCGTTTCTGGAAGTTCCCAGTCAGTATACTACTGCAACCATTTTTGAATTATCTTCAGTAAGATTTTACTTACATGTGATATTAATGATACTGTTTGATAATTTCCACATTCTATTGGATCACCTTTCTTTGGAATGGGTACAAATATGTATCTTTTCCAGTCAGGTGGCCAGGTAGTCATCTTCCAAATTACTTGACATAGATGAGTAAGTGCCTCCAGTGAGACATCCTTTTGTTGAAACATCTCAGTGGGTATTCCCCTCATTTCCTGGAGCCTTGTTTTTCATCAGTTCCTTCAGTGCAGCTTCAAGTTCTTCCTTCAATACCATTGGTTCTTGATCATATGCCACCTCCTGAAATATTTGAACATTGACAAATTCTTTTTTGTACAGTGACTCAGTGTATTCGTTTTGTCTTCTTTTGATGTTTCCTGTGTCATTCACTATTTTGCCCATACAATCCTTCAATATTGCAACTTGAGGCTTATTTTTTGTCTTTAGTTCTTTCAGCTTGAGAAATGTGAGTGTGTTCTTCCCTTTTGGTTTTCAAAACTCAAGTCTTTGCAGATTTAATTATAATAATTGGCTTTGTCTTCTCACACTGCTCTTTGAAATCTTCTGTTCAGCTCTTTTATACTGTCATTTCCTCCATTTACTTTAGCTATTCTCCATTCAAGAGCAAGTTTCAGAGTCTCTTCTGACATTCGTTTTGGTCTTTTCTTCCTTTCCTATCTTTTAAATGATCTTTCACTTTCTTCATTTACAATGCTCTTGATATCATCTCACAAGTCATCTAATTTTCAGTAATTGGTGCTGAATGCATGAAATCTATTCTTCACATGGTCTCTAAATTCAGATGGGATATAATCAAGATCATATATTGGCTCTTGTGGATTGTTTTAATTTTCTTCAGTTTCAGATTGAACTTTCATATAAGCAATTGATGATCTGTCCCACAGTCAGCTCCTAGCCTTGAGCGTCTCCATTGTCTCTTTCCACAGATGTAGTTGAGCAGATTCCTGTGTATTCCATTTGGTGAAGTCTATGTGTATAGCCACAGTTCATGTTCTAGGAAAAAAAGTATTTGCAATGATGCAATGAATAAGTCATTGGTCTTGCAAAATTCTATCATGAGATCTCCAGTGCCATTTCTGTCACCAAGGCCATAGCTTTCAATTACTGATGATTCTTCTTTGTTTCCAACTTATGTATTCCAATCACCAATAGTCATCAATATACCTTGATTGCATGTTGGGTCAATTCCAGGCTGAAAAATTATAAAAATCCATAATTTCTTCATCTTTGGTTTTAATGGTTGGTGTGTAAATTGAATTTTAGTAGCATTAGCTGGTCTTCTTTGCAGGCATATGGGTATTATCCTATCACTAACAGCATTGTACTGCAGGACAGATCTTGAAACATTCTTTGTGACAGTGAATGCTATGTTACTCTTCATCAATTTATCATTCCTGGCATAGATCATATGATTGTCTGATTCAAAATACCAAAACCAATCCATTTCAGCTTATAATGCTTAGGATATTGATCTTTATGTATTCTATTTCATTTCTGACAACTTCCAATGTTCCTAGATTCATACTTTGTACATTCCATGTTCCAATTATTAGTGGATGTTTCCAGCTGTTTCTTCCCATTTTGAGCTGTGCCCCATCAGCAAATAAAGGTCCTGAAAGCTTTACTTTGTCCATGTCATCAAGGTCCACTCTACATTTAGAATGCAACTCTTCTCCAGTCATTTTGAGCACC
Source organism: Orycteropus afer afer (assembly GCF_000298275.1). Classification (NCBI taxonomy): domain Eukaryota; kingdom Metazoa; phylum Chordata; class Mammalia; order Tubulidentata; family Orycteropodidae; genus Orycteropus; species Orycteropus afer. The sequence goes on along the minus strand of NW_006921737.1, from coordinate 3,931,118 downwards.
TTTTGACACAAGTGGTTCATTTTCCTGTACTGTATTGGACAATGTTTCAGGGCTATTCATAAAGTTCCAGTAATATATCAGACTGTGTTTCACTGCTATTTGTAAGGTTTTCACTGGCCAAATCTTTCAGAAGGGAGTTGCCCTTTCCTCTTAGTCTTTCTTAGTCTGGAAGCTCTGCTGAAACCTTTCCACCATGGGTGACCCTATTGGTATTTTAAATACCAGTGACATAGCCTCCAACTTCACAGCAATATGCAAGCCACCATAGAAAGACAAACTGACAGAGGAATGGTGGATGCTATATATAGATTTTATATAATCCATGCAATAACCTCACAAAGCAAGTATTTATCTCATTTTAGAGATGAAGGAACTAAGTATCAGGGAGAGATAAGTAATGTTTCAGGGGTCATACTGCTAGTAAATTCAATGCTGTGAATCAAATTACAACCAGTTTGAATTTCAAGTCTGTGTCCTAAGACTTTATATCATATTGCTAAGTGACATCATGGCAGCATCAATGAATTAAATTGGTTCTGCTCTAATAATAACAAATGATCTATTATGATATAGCTAAATTTCTAGAACAGGACCACATCTCTAATTTTTATAACAGTTCTCAATGAGTATTTATTTATGGCTTCAATGGACAATCTGTACTATACACTGGGGCAATCTAATGAATTAACTAACAAGTGTTAGGTACTTTATTATTTACAAACTACTGTCAAGTCATGTTGTTGTTATTGTTGTTTAAATGACATTGTGTCTTTATTTAAATGAGAAAAATTAAGCTGGAGAGATTAAATGTCATGTCAACATTTACCCTGTTAAACCTTATGGAGCTGAAGCCAGTGCTTCTGATACCCATTTAAATAGGAACTGAGAAGTAAAAGATAAACTATCTAATTAATAAAATGAAGTAATTCCAATGATACATCAGAGACAGAATTATAGACATAAAAAAGAAACTTACAAACTTACTATTATTTAAGAAAATATAAGGGAAAACAACTACTAAATGGGGAAACTTTAGGTAGACATTTTCCTCCCTATTAAAAAAAAACAAAACAACTCACTGCCATCGAGTCGGATCTGACTCATAGTAACCCCTGGTAGTGTAGTGCATAAGGCACTTGACTGCTAACTTCCGTAGTGATACTGCCTTGGAAACCCAAGGAGGGGTCGCTACCAGTTGGGTCTGATTGACGGCAAACAACAACAACAACATCACTATGGAAGTGGATTGCCCAACCTTCCTTCCAAGGAGTGGCTGGTTGCTTTGAACCTCCAGGCTTCTGGTTAGCAGTCAAATGGCTTAGGCACTGACTTTCAAAAATAGTCTGGAAATCTTTACTTTGGATGTTAAAAGGAAGTAGAGATTATCCTGTATTATTCCAGTGGAATCAATGTATTTACAAGGGTCCTTCAAATGTAGAAGAGGGAGGGAGGATAAAACAGACAAAGAAGATGTGATCCAGAGAAAGGCACAAAGAGATGCAACATACTTGCTGTTTTTAAAGATGGGGAAAGGAAGGTACAAGCCAAGGTACATGAGCAGAATGTAGAAGCTGGGAAAAGCAAGAAAACAAATTTTCCCCTTGAGCTTCTGTAAAGGAATACAGCCCTGTTACCACAGTGATTTTAGCTCAGGAGAAATGTGTCAGATCCCCACAGACTGCAAGATAATAAATGTGTGTTATTTTAAGTCACAAAGTTTGTGATAATTTTTTACAGCAGCTGTAGGAAACCGATACAAATGGTTTAGAGACCCAGACTAGCCTTCTTAAGCAGCCGGGTCCAATTGAGAAGGTCAAGTGTTGAGAGAATAACCTATGGAAGAAAACGGCGCCTAGGAAATTCAGTTCAAAGAATGAGTAAACAACCAGTACAATAATACCAGTCACATATTCTGAGAAGTAATCACCTGTCTGCCATCATAACCCATCATGACCCACAAATTGTTATTAATTCTACAAAAAAATATATGTATTGTTGGTATCTTTACATTTCTTTGAACCTGACAAGGAGCAGAGCTCTGTACAAGGTTGAAAGCAGTGAGTTGGATCTTCAGTCTCCCATGCTAATGGTGGAAGAGAGAGGAAGACAGAAAGAGGGAAGGTCAGGAATTCATAAAGATCATACAATAGTTGTGAAATAAACAAGTTAATAAAACTGGGGTTTGATCCAAGCAAATCTTTGAAGGGTACATAAATCATAAGATGTAGATTACAAAAATACATAATTTCCTCTATTGTAGTCCTTGCTGTTATAATAATGCATTTTGTACTAGTCAACAAGGTTGCACTAAAAATTAATCTCTTTGTGGGTTTGGCTCCTTACTACTCTGAACTTCTCAAAAGATAGCTCTTTCCTGTCATCCTCACTGCCTACTATAGGAGTTGACACCCAGAAGGCATTCAATAAATATTTGTTGCATCTATGGTTTATATACCCACATACCATGTTACACTGTAGCCAGAAAAGTAGAACAACATTACCAATAACACAAAATATACTTGCCTTTAGTCTAAATTAAGACCATTCATTTAAAAAGTGGGAGTGTGGTACTCATTGTAAATCATTATCAACGCTTATGGCTGATACCATGTAGAAACCCAAAAGGCAGGTCTTGATTGGAGGTGGGGGATTCTAGATTAATATTTTAATAAAATTAAGAAGAAAGAGGAGGAAGAAGAGTATGATAAGGAAAGAAAAAAAGGAAGACTAAGAGAAGAGGAGGAAGAGAAAGAAGAGGAGAAAATAAAGAAAAGGAAAGAGAGAATACTTTCTCAGCTGGAGAAACAAAAAGATTAATATCAGGCAAGCCTTCAGCACTGTAAGAACACTTAGGCAATGGAATATGCCTGTGGGGCTGGTTTAGGAATCTAAGCATCAGCAATAGCCTGTGCAGTTCTCAGAAAACCACACGTCCAGTTCCTAGTAGAGCTGAATCAAGCCTTTATCTGTCCCACTATTCAAAAGTAGATCTCTTTAATTTGGAGGATAATGTTTCTTTCTTCAACCACAGTATTAAAAGCCAAAGTCTTGGATGCTCCAAAGAGCTATTAACAATCCCTTTTTCAGCTTAGTTTCCTTCCAAAGGAAGACTATAGAAATTAGTCTGTCTGTCTGTCAGAATTTCATTCACATACCACCCATTTATCAGAGAAATTGTGAGCACTCTTGACAAAGGATGGAGAAAGAAAACAGGGTGGGATCATGCATGATCTTATATCCACCAAAGTTATATTTTCTGCAGATCACAGTTTATTATTTTTAGTTTTTGGAAATAAGAGAGAAGATAGATAAGTAATTGATATCATGGAAGAAACCATATGCTTTCATAACTAAAACTTTGAAAAGAGTTTTAGATTATTAAGTGGTAGTAAAATAGACAATTATTATGTTCTCAATGATTTATCCTGTTGAGGATCTCCTCTTTGATCTGTATTATAAGAATGTGTGAAGAATAAGGTAAATAATGCTTAAATTAAGAACATTATTTAACATGGTTGCAAAATCATTAAAATCAATAAAATGAGTTTAGGTGCTTTTGATAAAAGTAAATAAACATAATTTTATTATTCTTCTTGTTCTTAGGTGCTGTTGAGTCAGTGCTGACTTGAACTGACCCCATGCACAATGGAATGGAACTCTGCCCATTCCTGTGCCATCCTCAAAATCATTGTTATGTTTGAGCCCATTCTTGCCATCATTGTGTCAATCCATCTCATTGAAAGTCTTCCTCTTTTTCACTGACTTCCATTCTACCAAGCATGATATCCTTCCCCAAGCACTGGTCCCTATTCTGATAACATGACCAAAGTAGGAGAGATGAAATCTGTCCATTCTCATTTCTAAGGAGAATTCTGGATGTACATCCTTCAAGACAGACTTGTTTGTTCTCTGGCAGTACATGGTATTTTCAGTATTCTTTGCCAACACCACGACTCAAAGGACTCAACTCTTCTCCCTTCAGCCTTATTCATTCCCCAGCTTTCCCATGCTTATAAAGCTAGGAAAAATAACATGGCTTATTGTCATGGTCAGGCATACCTTAGTCTTCAAAGTGACATCTTACTCCTTAACATTTTAAAGAGATCTTTTGAAGCAGACTTTCCCAATACAACATGTCATTTGATTTCTTTTCCACTTCCATGGGTGTTGATTGTGGATCCAAGTAAAATTAAATCCTTGACAACGTCGATCTTTTCTCCATTTTTCATGATATGGCTTATTGATCCAACTGTGAGGATTTTTTTTTTTTCCTTTAGGTTGAAATGTAATCCATAGTGAAGTCTTTGAACTTCATCAGTAAGTACTTCAATCAAGTCTCCTTCACTTTGGTCAACAAGATTATGTCACCTGCATATTGTAGGTTGTTTATAAGTCTTCCTCTAATCCTGATGCTGCATTCTTATTCATATAGTTCAGTTTCTCAGATTATTTGTGCAATATACAGATTGAGTAATTATGATGAAAGGATACAATCCTGATACACACTGTTCCTGATTTTAAACCATACAGTAGCCCCATGTTATGTTCAAATGACTGCCTCTTGATCTATGTACAAATTTTTTATGAGTACAATTAAGTGTTCTAAAATTCTTATGCTTCACAATGTTATCCATAATTTGTTATGGCCATATGATTGAATTCCTTTGTAGAGTCAATAAAACACAGATAAATATCTTTCTGGTATTCTCTGATTTCGACCAGGATCCATCTGACATCAGTAATGGTATCTCTTCTTCCACATCCTCTTCTGAATATAGCTTGAATATCTGGCACTTCCTTGTCAATGTACTGCTGTAACCATTTTTAAAATTATTTATAGTAAAATTTTACTTGTGTGTGATACTGATGATATTGTTCAAGAATGTCTACATTGTTTTGGATCATCTTTCTTTGGAATGAGCACAAATATAGTCTCCTCCATTCAGTTAGCTAGGTAAATGTCTTCCAAATTTCTTGGCATAAACAAGTGAGGGTTTCCAATGTTGGATCTATTTGTTGAAACATCTCAAAGAGTATTTGTCAATTCCTGAAGATTTTTTTTTCACCAGAGTAGTTTGGACTCAGTCCTTCAATACCATATGTTCTTGATCATATTCTGTCTTCTGAAATGGTTGAATGTTGACCAATTCTTTTGGTACTGTGATTCTGCATATTCTTTCCATTTTCATTTGATGCTTCCTGCTTTTTTCAATATTTGCCCAAAGAGTCTTTCAATATTATAATTCCAAGCTTGACTTTTTCTTCAATTCTTTCAGCTTGACAAATGCTGAGGCTTTTCTTTCTTTTTGATTTTCCAACTCCACATCTTTGCACATTTCTTTATGATACTTTATTTTGTCTTCTCAAGCCACCCTTTGTAATCTTCTGTTTAGCTCTCTTTATTTCATCATCTCTTCCATTTACTTTAGCTATTCTCTGTTCAAGAATGAATTTCAGTCTCTTCTGACATCCATTTTGGTCTTGTCTTTCTTTCCTGTCTTTTTAATGACCTTTTTACTTTCTTCATGTACAATGTCCTTGATGTCATCTCACAACTCATCATATGATAATTCAATTAAAAATGGCCAATACAGCTCACTAGTGCCTAGAGTATTGAATTTATTTGTACCATTTCATTTTTGACAGCTTTCATTTTTTCTGGATTCTTACTTGGAACATTCCACATTCCGTTTATTAATGGTTGTTTACAGCAATTTTTTCTTGTTTTGAATCATGTCACATCAGCAAATGAAGGTTCAAGGTCAGCTCTACTTTGAAGAGACAGCTCTTTTCCAGTCATCTTTTGAGTGCCTTTCAATCTGAGGGGTTCATCTTCAGGCACCATAGCAGACTAGTTTTTACTGCTATTTGTAAGATTTTTAGTGGCCAAACTTTTTAACAGTGGACCACCACATCCTTCTTTCTAGTTAGTCTTAGTCTGGAGGGTCTGCTGAAAGTTTTTTACCATGGGTGACCCTGGTAGTATTTGAAATACCAGTGGCAAAGCTTCTAGCATCACAGCAACACAAAAGCCACTACAGTATGATAAGCTGACAAAAGAGTGGTGGCATTTCATTATTGCTGCTGGGCAAAAAATTAAACACTGAGTAAAGCTTGTAGATGAAGGCATAAGTGAATCTTGCCCCAGTCAAGAAGGTTTAAAAACTTTTAAATACTCTAGTCTAATGAACATTGCACTGTTGCTGCTAAGAGCCATCAAGTTGAAGACAACTCACAGTAACTCTATGTACAAGAGAATGAAACACTGCCTGGCCCTGCACTATCTTCACAATCTTTGTGCACTAGGAACATTGAACTAGGAATTTTAATTTTATTACTGAGACCAATAATCTTCATGGGGTACAAAACTCTCCAATGGTATGCAGACAGAAATTATTAGACCTTCTATTTATAATGTTAAGTTAAAAACATTAAGCAAATAAGTTTCACAGCATCGATTGTTACTGGAGCCCTTTTTGGGGTCATGTGTAGGATGGTCACAAGTCTTGTCTTGTATGCAGGTGCTTGGGATGGTCCAAGATAGGGGTTGTTGGCTCTACCATTTCTTGTTTGTTCTCTTCAGCACCCTGCAAATGCTGCAGATAATGTGGGCCAGGTTAAGTGTATTTATGTATTAAATTACCTGGTTTTAATTAAACTATCATAAAGTAGACAAGAAGTTTGAAGATTTTTTTTTTTCCCAAGAGCTGCTGACTGAACATAATACTAATAATGCAAATACAAGTGAGTAACTTGGAAATGGCAAAACTGACACTTTTCCTTAACATTGTCATAGCTCTTTATCTGCCACATGATGAAGGAAAAATAATGACAATGTAATCAGATCTGATTAACTAATTTAGCTGATGCTAAAAATACTTGAAATTATCAATAAGATTCTTTGAAATATTTACATTGACTAAAAAGTGGGAAGCTCTGGTGGTGTAGTGCCTAAGGCATTTGACTGCTAACCAGAAGACTGGCAGTTCAAATGTGTCACCCACTCCCTGGAAGGAAGGTTGGGCAATCTACTTCCATAGTGATGCAACCTTGGAAACCTAAGGAGGAGTTGCTATGAGTCAGATCTGATTCCACAGCAGTGAGTTAGTAGGAAAAATGGTTGCCTTAGGGTAGACTCTGATGCATGGAAGCCACATGCATGTCAGAGTACAACTGAGATCTATAGAGTTTTCAATGGCTGATTTTTTGAAAGTAGATCACCAAGTCTTTCTTCTGAGGTACCTCTGAATATACTCCAACTCCGACCTTTCACTTGGCAGCCAAACAGTTTGCATCATCCAAGGATTCCCATCTAGTAGGAGAATGACATAAATAGAAGAATTTCTATCAGCTCTTCACTCATTGAAGAGTGATTTGTTGTTGTTGTTGTTATGTGCCGTCGAGTCGGACCCGACTCATAGCGACCCCTCCTTTGGTTTCCGAGGCAATATCACTACGGAAGTAGATTGCCCCATCTTCCTTCCGAGGAGTGGCTGGTGGGTTTGAACCACCAGCCTTCTGGTTAGCAGTCAAGTGCCTTAAGCACTACGCTACCAGAGCTCCCGAAGAGTGATTTAGTTTGAAAAAATTTTGAAAGCCAGCCTTTTGTGTTTCTCAAACTTTTCAGGGCAAAGAATCATCTGGAGATGCAGTGAAAATGCAGAGTTTGATTTAATAACTCTGGATTTCAGTCTGGCCTAAGAATCTGCATTCCAAACCATCTCCCAGATGATGTCATTGTTACTGGTCTGCTGACCCCACTGAGTAGCAAGCCTTTAGAGCAATGAATTCCAAATTTGTTTGATCTTGTGTTATGCTCAGTGAAAAATTTTAAAGCAAGCACTTCCAACATATGTGGAATTTTATATATTGACTACCAATTGATACCAGTATTATGGATATTATAAAATGCAACCAAATATAGAGATTTTTAAAATGGTAATATAAAAAATGTAAGTGGAAATTTTAGTATTTTCTTCTTGTATCACTGTGGGAGCATATTTCATTGTCTATTGCATGCACCCAACCCTGGAGACTACAGAGTTAGCGGTTGAGTATTATTTACTTGTTTGTTAGTTTTTTCGTCTGAAATTTGGGTCGTCACTCCAGGTAAATAGAGGTGTCTTGAGGTATGGTTACATAAACCAGATGTCAAAGCTTTCAAAATAGAAATTGGTTGAGTCTAGTGTATATTTTTATTATATAATTTCCTATAAACTTTATGAGGAGCTTTGGTGGCACAGTGCCTAAGGCGTTTGACTGCTAAAGAGAAGATTGGTGGTTCAAATCCTCCAGCTGCTCCACAGAGGGAAGTGGAGAAATCTAATAAATATTTACTACCTTGGAAACTTAATTGGGAGGTCCCTATGAGTTGTAATGGACTCAATGGTTGGGCAATCCTACTTCCCTAGTTATACTGCCTCAGAAACCCAAGGAGGGGTCGCTATGAGTCGGGGCTGACTCAACGGCAAACAACAACAACAACAAATAAATAAATAAATAAATAAATAAATAAATAAATAAATAAATAAATATATATATACACACACACATATATATATATAATATATATATGTAAACTTTATGCTTTTTGAATATAGCATGATTATTCCCCATAATTTATTAACTTTCGTACTTTCATAAAGCATGTGTAAGTTAAAATAAATAGCAATTTTCAAATAAAAGCAAAAATCTAGGACAAATTAAGTGATGTTCTAGATTAACTTAATTGAAACAATACAAATTCCTACATAATAATTTTTTTTTTTTACCTTTTTGGCTCTTTCACTTGCATTTTAGATAGTCAAATATCTCAGTATATATGTTTGTTGAGCATAGGTCTTAACTTTCTGAAAATCAAAGAGATCCATCAAGTCAGAATTAGCTACCTTTACAACTTTCTGAAGTGGGTTATAAAACACTAGAGAAAGATAAGACTGACTGTCTGCCTTGGGGTAGTGATAAGACTATGTAAATATTATTCCCCACAGCAAGTGAATTTTTTTTTTTTTTTTGACAACTACCTCTCATCAATTCTAGTAAATTAGTAAGAACAAAGAATAAGCAATCTGAACTAGTTCTCAAAATCTAGGGTGCATATGAATTTCCTGTGAAGTTTGCTTAAAATACAGATTCTTGGGTTTGACTGACCTTCTTACTAGTAAGTCTAAATGAAATGAAAATAAAAATTAAAAACTTAGAAATAGACCCATAAATGTATGACAATTTGATATACAATCAAAATAAATTTTTTGATCAGTAGGGAAATGATGTTGGAGCCCCTGGGTTAAGTGCATATAAGTTAAGGGCTCAACTACTAGAGGAAAGATTGATGCTTTAAGTAGACCCAGGGGTGCCTCAGGAGACAGATCTGATGACCCCCTTCCAAAACATCACAACCTGGAAAACCCTATGGTGCAGTTCTACTCTGCACACCTGGGGTCACAATGAGTTTGAATGACCACAGTAACTAACACAACAGCAAGGGAAATGATAGGCTATAAGTGGTGCTATAATAATTGGGTTTCTATATGGATAAAAATAAAAAGAGCTCATTTGGTTCCCTGTAGGAAATATATGGTATATACAAATTAGGACACTTTGAAGAAGGTTTAATAAAAGGACTATTTACAGAAATGTGACCAGGGTATGTTGTTGTTGTTGTTGTTATTTGCCATCGAGTCGGCCCCGACTCATAGCGACCCCTCCTTGGGTTTCCAAGGCAGTATCACTACGGAAGTAGGATTGCCCAACCTTCCTTCCGAGGAGTGGCTGGTGGGTTTGAACCGCCAGCCTTCTGGTTAGCAGTCAAGTGCCTTAGGCACTATGCTACCAGAGCTCCCGTGACCAGGGTATAGTCAACCACAAAGGAGGTCATACCCTAGGGCTAGTAGCAGCAGAGATATTGTCATCTCTAGACAACTACTTCCGTAGTGATAACACCTGGGAAACTCAAGGAGAGGTCACTATGAGTAGGTCTGACTCCAGGGCACATAACAACAACAACAACAGATCCAAACAGTAAAATGGTGGGAGAGAGTTACTAGAATATGAAAGCAGAGCTATTATGTAATGAGGGTAGCCTTGACAAGAAATAAAATATTTTATTTTTTTTAATCATAGTAAAAATATACACACCAAACCATTTGCAATAGAACAATTTCTTAACAATTCAATGGTATTGATTACATTCATCATGTTGTGCAATCACTATCACAATCTTTTCTCAAAATATTCCACCAGGAAATGTAACTTCTAACCAAAATTCACATCCAACCACAGTCAACACTTCTAAGAAGATCAGGCATTGATCTGTTATAAATATCCCAGTCTCACTTTGCTCATTTCCTCCAATTTCCTGCTTTGGTTCCTTATTGTCTTAAACAAACCAGAAACCAGAGACTGAGAAGTCCTTTTGCTGTATACCACACAGCTGGGTACTTCTGAGCAGAGAACAGGGTGCAAAATGGCAGAAAACTGATGTGGATGGATAAATATACCAAGTGAAGATCGCTAACACAAATCATACAAAATATCAGTTCCAGGTTCATGGCTTCCTTTTAAATTATTGTATTCCTAAAATCTCATTATTATTGGTTTAAAAAGAATATATGTTTTCAACTAAGTTATGTACATAGTTATCGATTTACACTGTACAGAAATGTCCACATGTAAGATCTAAGTTAACAAAGTGATGTTATTGTCATTCATGAAGTCAGAAGAAATCTATGTACTATATATATATATATATATATATATATACATATATAAAGGAGCTCTGGTAGCATAGTGGCTAAGGCACTTGACTGCTAACCAGAAGGCTGGCGGTTAAAACACACCAGCCACTCCTCAGAAGGAAGGTTGGGCAATCCTACTTCCGTAGTGATACTGCCTTGGAAACCCAAGGAGGGGTCGCTATGAGTCGGGGCCAACTTGACGGCAAATAACAACAACAACAACAAATATATATATAGTTAATATACTTTATATATAAAGGAATCTTGGTGGGTCAGCAATTAAGTGCTGAGCTGCTATTTGAAAAACTGATGGTTCAAACTCATGCAGCCACTCCATGTGAAAAATCTATTCCTACAGACATTACAGCCTAGAAAACCCTTTGGGCAGTTCTATCTGTTGCATCTGGTCAGTATGAGTTAAAAATCAGCATGATGACACCTCAAAACAGCAACAAAGTAATATATCTAGTTTTAGTAAATTTGTGTTGCTATTCAGGGACAAATTTTCTCATCATAAATTAAATAAAATCACCATTCTAAGTTCCCGTCTCCATGGCACATAACAACAAACAAGATCCCAGTTCTCACCAAGATGCTGAACTAGCTTGGCTTCTGTCTATCTCCCCTAAGAATAATCCCAAAAGAAGTTATAAAAGAACAATTAACATACACAGAAAATTGAAAAATTCCAGCGGTACACACAAATTTGTGTGGTGTAGAGCTCTGGTGGCTTAGTGCCTAAGGCATTTGACTACTAACCAGAAGACTGGCAGTTCAAACCCACCAGCCACTCCTCAGAAGGAGGATTGGGAAATCTACTTCCATAGTGATACCACCTCAGAAACCCAAGGAGGGGTTGTTATCAATTGGATCCGACTCAACAACAGAGGGTTTAGTGGTTTTATGAAAAAATGAAAGGAAAGAAAATGTTCTCTTGCTTTTCTCCACTATTTCTTTGGAATCAATGGATGGTTTTTAAATGTGACATCAGACAACAGAACTGTATCCCCTCTGAACTTGTAAGAAATTCCAATTCATGCACCCCATCTTAGTCAAAATGAATCTGAGACTGAGAGGATGGAGCCCATAATTTCATGTTTTAACAAGTCTTCTAGGAGATTCTGCTACTTAAGAAAGTTTGAGGACCACTGGTATAAACAATGCCTACATCTCTATTAGCATTGCCAGGTTTAGTTAATACAAATACAGGGCCCCCTACTAAATCTGAATTTCAGATAAACAGCAAATATTTTTTAGTATATTATTGAAATTCAAATTTTATAGGTATCTTGTATGATATTGGATAATCTTAACCTATAACTGCAATTAATTAGACCTCTGGTACAGGTGTCTTCCAGAATAAATTCAGGATAGCTCAGAAGCATGGGCACCGTGAGGAGCTGGGAAAAAAAAAAAAAAAAAAAAGAGTCCTGATTCAGTGCTATTCAAAATATGGTCTTCCAACTGAAAACAATCCAAGTATCCTGAATTATTCTAAGAAATGAAAGCTTTCTACTTCAACTCAAAAAACCCAAACTAACTGCCATCAAGTCAGATCTGACTCCAAGTGACCCCACCTTGGGTTTTCGAGGCAGTGTCACTACAAAAGTAGATTGCCCAATTTTCCTTCCAAGGAGTAACTGGTGGGCTTGAACCATCAGCCTTCTTGTTGGCAGTCAAATGCCTTAGGCAATGCACGACCAGAGATTCTTCTTCCTCAACTGTTGTTGTTATGTGCTGTGGAGTCGGACCCGACTCATAGCGACCCCTCCTTGGGTTTCCGAGGCAGTATCCCTAGGGAAATAGATTGCCCCATCTTCCTTCCAAGGAGTGGCTGGTGGATTTGAACCGCCAGCCTTCTGGTTAGCAGTCAAGTGCCTTAGGCACTAT
>NW_006921737.1:3909343-3913442 GCF_000298275.1 Orycteropus afer afer | reverse complement strand
GAGGAGTGGCTGGTGGGTTTGAACCGCCAGCCTTCTGGTTAGCAGTCAAGTGCTTTAGCCACTATGCTACCAGAGCTCCTTAGTAGGAGCTAAAAATTAGTCTACTCTACTAACAGAGATGAGAGAATATACTATAAATGTAAACAAGAGAAGTTAAAAAGCAAGCTAAAATATTAGATATGGAAAATATAATTGCTACTGTTAGAGTCATAATAAGTGAGATAAGTGGTAGAATTATTAGTCAAAGGAAATAATAGAATAAGAAAATAGTTGGAAGGAAGAGAAAGAGATAAAGAAACAGAAAACATAAAACAAAGGCTATGAAATGGGACAGGTTTGCTAACATTCAGATAACATGAGTCCTTGACAGAGAGAAAAATAAAATAGGAAAAGACACAGTCAGAGCTTTATCCCAGCTGAGATTTAGGAATTCCTCTTACTCAAACTCCTTCAGCTTTCCTCTCTAATATAAGGGCTGAGGGGAGGTGGGGTATAGAGGAGAGAGTCGATGAAGGACAGGCTTCAAGGAAATATATTAGAAAGGCTGTAAGCCACAGAAGGGAGTAAGGAACTGGGTAGAGGGGGAGCTATACCACTAGAGAAATATTTGTGAAGTTGACAGCCCCAAGACACAGGTTTATTATAAACCTTCAAAGTGTGAGATGTCATAGGAAGAACACAGAATGCTTCCTTTCCTTACCACCACACCAATACAGCTCCAATGTAATAATGATTGTTTACAACTGGAAAAGCTGGAAGACATAGATTCTTTCTGAGGAGGAGTAATTAGACAAATTCAAAGTCAAAAGGAGACAAAAAGGACACTAGAGTAATTTGGAGTGTCTGACACCTATAGCTACAGAAAATATTAAATATGGAACAACTCCTAGACCAATAAATATAAATCCTCATAGTAATGCATGTTCACCTCAGTTCTTATTACTCAGTGCAGTGTGTCTGGCTTTGAAAAACACAACCACAAGGTGTGTCAAAAAAGGGAAGACAAAGATTGAAATGACAAAGTAATCATGAGACTCAAACTCAGATGTGAAACATATGTTAAGATTTTTAGACAAAGAATTAAAAATAATAATGTTTAATATATTATGGATCTAATGGGGAAAAAAGTAGAAAACATAAATTCAAGAACATAAGGGTAATGTAAGATGTAATTGAGATAAATTTCCAGGAATTAAAAAGAAAAAAAAAAAAAGATATAGAGTGAAAAAGAGGAGAGAAAATTATTAAATAATGATAATAAAACCTCTAGAAAGATTAAAATGAAAATCAGGGATATGAAAGACAAAAAGAAAATTCTAAAGAAGGGATACATACAAAGGGTAAGAGTTATATTGGCATTACATTTTACACTATGAACTCTGGATGCCAAATAACAGAGTTGATATTTTAAAGTATTTAAGAAAAAGGACTTTGATTATAGAATTTTATACCTAGCCAAGCTTTCATAAAAGAATGTGAGCTTCATAAAAATATTCATAGACTGACAAGATCTTGAAGGTTTGCAATGAAAACATACATATCAAAATAGTTTCTGCTGAAGTATTTAAATAGAGGAGAGAAAAATGTGGAGGATATTGCAAGAGATTGACTAAATGAAATAAAGTGTTTTGGAAAAGATTTTGTTATCTTAAATATATGGCTGACCAGATAAAAAGGGAATATAATTCTGTAATAACCCAGAATTGAGAGTCTAGGTAATAGGAACTTAATGAGAGTGGTGAGGAAAAGAAGGGATGCAAATGCAAACTCAAATCCTTGTTGTGTCAAAATCCTTTACAAATAAGAAAATAGAAATAGGAGTTAGAATTAAAATAGGAGAAACATGGCCAAATATATCACTAATTAATGTACTAAACTTACCAGTTAGGTATCAACAGATTGTGATAAGATGAAATACAAATAAATAATATTTTCACAGATACAATGAAATATAATGGCACTGTATTAATTATCTATTCTGAGTAACAAATTTTTCTAAATCCTAATAGCTTAAAAGAAACACTTATTATTTCATACAACCCTGAAAGGCAGGAGTTTGAAAGTGGCTTAGTTGGGTGTTCCCTGCTCATGGTCTCTCATAGTGCAGCCAAAGTATTGATGGGAGTTACAGTCTCTGAAGGGGTTGGGAGTATCTACTTTCAAAATCATTCACATGACTATTGACAAGGGACTGCAATAATTTTCATAGGAAAAGACACTGTCAGAGTTTTATCCTAGCTGAGAGTTGGAAATTCCTCCTACTCAAGCTCCTGCAGCTTTCCTCTCACATCTAAGCGCTAGGGAGAGGTTGGGTATAGAGGCTGCTTATGGAGACTGCTTCCTCCAAAGCAAGAATGAAGGTGAGGGAAATAGACAGACAGAGAAAGAGAGAGACAAAGAGACAGATGGAGAAAGGGAAGGCAAGGGAAGAAAAGAAAAGTGAATTACTTATAGTGTCCAAGATAGAAACTAAAGTCTTTAAACAATTTAATCTCAAAAGTTACATGCACTCATTTCTGCTGGATTTATTTATTAGAAGTTACTAAGACCAGCCTACTCTTAAGGGTAGAAGAAATAAACTCCATATTTCAAAGGAAGAATATAAAATGATATGAAGAAACATATATACATAAAAAACAAACCAAACTCACTACTGTCAAATCAATTCTGAATCATAGTGATCCCCATTGGGTTTCCGATGTGGTAAATCTTTACAGAAGTAGATTGTCTGATCTTCTGCCTAAGCCATTTGACTGTTTGACTGCTAACCAGAAGACTAGTGGTTCAAACCAACCAGCCACTCCTCAGAAGGAAAACTGGACAGTGTACTTCCATAGAGATAGCACCTCAGAAACCCAAAGAGGGGTCGCTCTGAGTCAGATCTGACTTGATGGCAATGGGTTAGTTAGTAGTCCTTCCATGAAGTGGCTGGTGGGTTTGAACTGTCAACCTTCTGATTAGCAGTCAAATTCCTCAGACACTAAGCCACTAGAGCTTTCTCTCTCTCTCTCTCTCTCTCTCTCTCTCTCTCTCTCTCTCTCTCTCTCTCTCTATATATATATATATATATGGCAGACACAAAAGATTGAAACTAAAAAAGATGGAAAAATATTATCTTTCAGATGGTAAGCATAAGAAAGTGGGTTGGTTATAAAACCAAAAAACAAACTCACTGCCTTGAAGTCAGACCTGACTCATAGTGACCCCTCCTTGGGTTTCCAAGGTGATATCACTATGGAAGTAAATTGCCCAACCTTCCTTCATAAGAGTGGCTGGTGGGCTTGAACCACCTGGCTTCTGGTTATATTAATATTAAAATAGATTTAAAAAATTATTTGAGATCAATAGGATCACATAACAGAAAATAAATGGCTTAATTTAGCAAGAAGAATACAATTTTAAAGATGTTATAATTTAATAAAATTGCTTTCAAATATATGAAGTAAAAATCAATAGAAATATTAAGCTTCTACTTTAAAAGGAAAATTCAAAACATCTCTCTTGATAATTAATAGGTCAGACAAAAATATCACTTATGTAACCACATATAGAATTCTTTATGAAACAATTAGCAAATACAATTAAAAAAATAAATATTCAGTCAATTCCAAGATGGCAGAATAGGCAGAAAGACTGCACAGACTCTCTTCAACAAAGAAAAGGGGAACTAATTAACACAGACACAGAAGATAATCCTGTAACCCTGAGCCTTGAAGGGAAGGATATAAAAGTGTACTACATCCCAACTAGCACAAGAATTTGCATGATAACACCATAAAATGAGATATATGGAGCTGTGGTCTGGCAGCGATCCTGAGTGGTCCTGACAGCACAGACAGCTTGGATATTCCTGAGTGGGGGTAGGACCTAAGAATTAACCTAAAAATCAGCATGCTAGCCAGAGACAGCATGTAGGACTGCTCTGGTGGCTGTGGAATAAAGGGGAAAGCAGCAGTGAAGAGGAAGATGAGCTGAGCTGTGGACTTCTGCCTGTCCGGAGGGCGCTGTCATTTTGAATGTTTACAAGCAGCTTGACAATTTTGGATATTTAAAGAGATAGCACTCTACCAGATTCCAGGGGCTTAAGAAGAGGTTCTTC
>NW_006921737.1:3908354-3908842 GCF_000298275.1 Orycteropus afer afer | reverse complement strand
AGATATTGCAGGTTTTCTGGGTTTTTTTTCTTCTTTTTTTTTCACTTTTTTCTTTTTTTGTTTACTGTTCCTGTGTGATTACATGGGGTATTTTTTGTCAATGTGGTTTCAGCTTTCTGATGGTTATTCAATTGTAATTTTTGTCTAACTGAGTGGGAGACAGCAACAGTTCACAAAAGATACAAATACAGCCACACCTCCTGCAACTTCACTTACTGAGTGAGAGCCACCACCTCCTTCTCCACGAACAGGCCAGCAATAAAAAAACAAAAAGAAGACCCTGAATCATCCTTGGCTGCTGTTCACAAACAGTTAACAGGGATCTAAATACAACACCATGATTTCTTGGAGACAACAGAACATCACAGTCCACACAAAGAAGCAAGATAAAGTGGTAGAAACAAGGGAACAGGATACAGACCCAGAACACATCCTTGAGAAAGAAACAGCATTGGAAATATCTGATAAGGAATTCAAAAGAATTATAT